>NW_013675731.1:0-1596 GCF_000517525.1 Limulus polyphemus
TTCTGGCTTAATAATCAATACACTGTAGCAGATTCTGGCTTAATAATCAATACACTGTAGCAGATTCTGGCTTAATAATCAATACACTGTAGCAGACTCTGGCTTAATAATCAATACACTGTAGCAGACTCTGGCTTAATAATCAATACACTGTAGCAGACTCTGGCTTAATAATCAATATACTGTAACAGATTGTGACTCAATAATCAATATACTGTAACAGATTGTGATTAAATAATCAATATACTGTAACAGATTGTGACTAAATAATTAATACGCTGTAGCAGACTCTGGCTTAATAATCAATATACTGTAGCAGACTCTGACTCAATAATCAATATTAGCTACTCTACCTAACTCCTAAGTTAAAATCATTTCCTAAACTTTCAAAAAGATTCTAGTTAGAAGACTCACCCATCATGTAAATTAAAAACTACTTTTGACAAAACAATACAAGCCTCTAAATTAAAAGCATAGCCTAAACACTAGTAAAATATGAAATGGAAGGCAAGGTTAAACTGTGGCAAAAACAAAACATAACAATATGTTGATTACCTTTTCTTATTAGATTGAAAACATTTCATTTTACTGACACCCAAGCTATACATTCTGTGAGAGTGTAAGCAGGAACTTAGTAAATCAACGTTTTCAAAGGATTCTTTAAAATTCTCAAGTTTCAATTACCGTTTAGGTCAGAGATCATCTGCAGATAACTGCTGAACTGACCATTGTTTCTACCATGTTTGTAATAATCAAATTTTTAATCAGTCTGATGAAATCCTTATGTACTGTTGAGTGACATACACTAACCCATAATCATATTTCAAAGTTAAAAAAAAACAACATAAAATGTGGTTGGTACTTCAGAAGAATAACAAACACAAAGATCATTCTGTCTCAGTGTTTTGGGTCTGAGTTTTTATTCACTTTTGGTATATATATAAGGCATCTTACTTCCTTATCCTAATATGATATTCTTACAACTTTATAAGTCATGCTGTGAACTAGCAGCTTTCACATGAAAGTTATCAGGTTGATTTGGTTCTAACTGTCTTTGTAACTTTATCATTCTTTGGAGATAACACCTGTTCTGCCCATATGTGTTACGGCTGCATATTGTGCAAGAATGTTGATAGCAGTGTTCTATTTTAATAAGATTAACCAACAGTAAATTAGTTGTAGAATCTGACACATAATGCTATCTCTTGACCTCTGGCTCAAGCCTTCAATTTGGTAAGTAGTAATATCATCCTAAAGTTTAACCTGTAGCATTAATTCTTATTGAATATCTTTACAAGCTCTTAAAAGACTTTAGAGAGATACTGTCCTTTATGTAACACACATTATTTTGATCGTTTTTGAACATAAATATTGCTTTTACTGTGCATTTTACATTGTGTCCAGTATGTTACTTGATGAAACTTACTCACAGAACTTAGAATTATTTTGTAATAAATATCTCCTGTTACCTGCAGACCTATCCTACACCTGTAAGGGAAATCAGTTTCATCTGAAAACACAACATATCAGTACACACCTTATCAGCCATGTAACACCTGATTCAAATCAGCTCTAGTTACACTACACCAAAACCAA
>NW_013675731.1:2560-4567 GCF_000517525.1 Limulus polyphemus
TTACACCTCACTTTAACAATGGTTTATGTTCTAGGCACCCTACGTTACACCTCACTTTAACAATGGTTTATGTTCTAGGCACCCTTCGTTACACCTCACTTTAACAATGGTTTATGTTCTAGGCACCCTTCGTTACACCTCACTTTAACAATGGTTTATGTTGTAGGCACCCTACATTACACCTCACTTTAACAATTGTTTTTGTTCTAGGCACCCTACGTTACACCTCACTTTAACAATAGTTTTTGTTCTAGGCACCCTTCTTACACCTCACTTTAACAATAGTTTTTGTTCTAGGCACCCTACGTTACACCTCACTTTAACAATAGTTTTTGTTCTAGGCACCCTACGTTACAACTCACTTTAACAATAGTTTTGTTCTAGGCACCCTACTTAAAGTGAGGTGTAACGTACCACACTTTAGCTGTATTCAAGAACTCAGTTCTTTTCAGTGTGAACCATTTTTCTCTTTATCCTTCAATTCCTATAAATAAAAGTAACATTAGCTTTGGTTAGAAAGCATCCTAACAAGTTAGCATTACTGAATTTCTGTATTTACTCTTGAACTTATATTAAATTCTGTTTTAATAAATTTTTTCCAATTTCAACTGTGGTATTTGTCATCATGTAAAGTGTGACAAGACAAGACAATTTGGCTGTCATATTTACATACCACATTAAAGTCTAGCCGTTTTTTTCCTGGTTGAATAAAGCTAGTTTTCCTCCTGACTTTTGGAGCAGATATCTACACATATGTGTAGATAGCGTGTTTGGCTATAATCTTAGCATATGGTCTTTATATCACATAAAGAGTAATGACTTCTAGTTCTCGGTATTAATACACATTTTCAGAGTTTGAACAGACACCAAGCTAATCCAAATTTATTTGAATCAAAACATCTTTTCATAGTAACAGCCTTTTTTGGAAAGTTTAATTTCTATCCAATGTTGTTAATTATTTACATAAATTACCCACAAATATCCAGCCAGACGTGTAAAACCAATCACAAACCATTATATTTATTAAGTTTAAATTCACACTAATGGACCAATACCAAATCTAGTTTCAACAGTTTACACGTCCTCTTCAGTCCAACATTAGACTAAAGAGGACACGTGAAATGTCAAAATTAGTTTCCATTTTAATCTGGTATTGTTCCATTAATATAAATTTAAACCTTATTATAAATTACTTTATACTGTATTGTGTATTTACCTATGTTTTTATTGTCTACTTCTGCCAAAAAGCTAATTTCTACTCCATTTTGAAACATTCTAACAAATGCGATAAGAATTTGACTTAGATTATAACCTTTAGTTCAGGAACTGAAACTCACCAAGTTTAAAATAAGTTTAGTACTAAGTAACTTAAAGTGATCATTACATGGATCTTGTACAATGTGACAAGGAAATAAATATCCAGTCTTAGCCTTACTTCTGTTATCATGAATGTTGATGTCTTAGTTTTAGCCTTGCTTCTGTTATCATGAATGTTGATGTCTTAGTTTTAGCCTTACTTCTGTTATCATGAATGTTGATGTCTTAGTTTTAGCCTTGCTTCTGTTATCATGAATGTTGATGTCTTAGTTTTAGCCTTACTTCTGTTATCATGAATGTTGATGTCTTAGTTTTAGCCTTACTTCTGTTATCATGAATGTTGAGGTCTTAGTTTTAGCCTTACTTCTGTTATCATTAATGTTGATGTCTTAGTTTTAGCCTTGCTTCTGTTATCATGAATAATGATGTCTTAGTTTTAGCTTTACTTCTGTTATCATGAATATTCAAAGTCTTAAATTGAGGTGTAACGTAGAGTGCCTAGAACAAAAAGTATTGTTAAAGTGAGGTGTAACGTAGAGTGCCTAGAACAAAAACTATTGTTAAATTGAGGTGTAACGTAAGGTGCCTAGAACAAAAACTATTGTTAAAGTGAGGTGTAACAAAGGGTGACTAGAACAAAAACTATTGTTGTTTACAGCTAAAGTGTGGTGCTTGAAGAGAGGTTTAAAC
>NW_013675731.1:5567-10256 GCF_000517525.1 Limulus polyphemus
ATAGGGTGACTAGAACAAAAACTATTGTTAAAGTGAGGTGTAACATAGGGTGACTAGAACAAAAACTATTGTTAAAGTGAGGTGTAACGTAGGGTGCCTAGAACAAAAACCATTGTTAAAGTGCGGTGTAACGTAGGGTGCCTAGAGCTCTACCAACTGAGCTGAAGGGTTAACCTACTAGCACTTTCTAATAGGTCACATTTTTTAACATATGAAACTTTAAAGTACTCTACCTCACCAACTCCAGATTGTAAGAGTTGACTTCTATCAGAAATAACACAAACGTGCAATGGTTATATTGTCTTGAAATCTTTACAGTAAATCCTATACACTGAATCCAAAAATGATATCCAGTTTTCTCCATCTTATTCAGATTTTTCACAAAACGTCATATGCACTTTTACACAAGTAAATCATTTTCATTGAAATCGAGTCACATTTTTGTTATGCTTAAAATGTTGACAACCACTGGCTATAGACCAATCACGATGTGAGAGCCTTATCAATCATTCTAGAACCTAAACATAATAATAAAAAATGTTCATTGTGGTAAATAAATAATAATTTGATCTAAGTAAGAGTGTTCTTTTTCTTCCCGATTTGTAAAAAATCCTTACGTGATAAAAAAATTTGAATATAATTTTCGAAATTTGCGTAGCTGAATTATGGAAAATTTGTTATTAAAACCAAAACAACTTTTATGAAGTTTAAATTCGCAGACTCGTGTAATCATTCAGTAAAGAACCAAAAATAATCTAAAATATTCTGAGAGAAAAACGTTATGTGTAATCATTCAGTAAAGAAACCAAAAATAATCTAAAATATTCTGAGAGAAAAACGTTATGTGTAATCATTCAGTAAAGAAACCAAAAATAATCTAAAATATTCTGAGAGAAAAACGTTATGTGTAATCATTCAGTAAAGAAACCAAAAATAATCTAAAATATTCTGAGAGAAAAACGTTATGTGTAATCATTCAGTAAAGAAACCAAAAATAATCTAAAATATTCTGAGAGAAAAACGTTATGCACCCAAGACTGGATATAATAAAATAAAATTTCTGACAACATACAAACACAAACTTTGGAGTGATATTTCAACCACAGATTCATATATGATGATCAGTTGTATTCAACACCAGCTGAAATCAAGATTTTAATGTGAATAGAACAAAGAACAACTTCACACTAATCAACATGCTATGTGATAAGCCTACACTTAGCGAAACATGTGATAAGCCTATACTTAGCGAAACATGTGATAAGCCTATACTTAGCAAAACATGTGATAAGCCTACACTTAGCTAAGTGAACTATGTGATAAGCCTACACTTAGCGAAACATGTGATAAGCCTACACTTAGTTAAGTGAACTATATATTAAGCCTACACTTAGCTAAGTGAACTATATATTAAGCCTACACTTAGTTAAGTGAAATAATGTGATATCTATGTCATATTTGAGATGTATGAAAAGTTTAGGTGCCAAATGCTGTATATACCAATTTTCCACTTTAATAAGATCAGTTTTTTTCTTCCACTTTCACACAGAATGCTATATATGAAATAAAGAGTGAATTATTTACTAACTATAATCATTGTTATTATATGAAATCCTAAACAAGCCTGATTTTATTACTTGTTTCAAGTTTTACAAACTTTATTGTATTTTTGAATAAAATACTGCCTGTTCAGTCATCAAAATGCTGCATGATTATTGATACAATTCCACTGGCAACTCAAATCTCTTCATATAGTTCTAAAGCTATCCAATACATTAATTGTAAATAGCCAGTTTTTAATCTGCACTGTAAAACAATAATGATCAAATTAATATAAGTCAGAATCAATACAAAGAGACTCAAAATAAAAATTAATTTTTTCCATTACCAGTCCTTGTTGTCATCATTAAAACTGATAACAGATAATATCTGTGGTCATAGCACCCAAAACTATTGGGGATATTCCATCTATCAGACAAGATCTTTAGTATTTAGATACAACCTTAAAGTATAAATGAACCACTAAATTTCTACAATGTATAAAACTTCCAACCTTCACCCTTTTTTAAGATGTACAAAAACAAAAAATATTCTCGTAGTACAAATAAATCACCCTATATTTCTACACGGCGTGAAGGTTGGGAATATCCCCAATGCATTTTTATTTTTGAGGCTCTTAGTAATGTTTCATTTATATATATATATATATATATTTCTTTAATTTATGTTTTTAACATTTAGTCATTATGATTTCACAGTGCAACATGTAAATATTCCAAGCAAGAACTGATAAATAAATCATGGTTTACATTCGTACTGTCGAACTAAAATATATATATAAAACAGCTTAAAGTTTTGGTAATTTGTATTATGTTATATGTTCTTTGTAAAGCTGGCTATCAAACCTTACTGAGCTCCTCCTGTAGACAAAAATCAATGTAATAGTATCATTGCCTTAATTTAAGATATGTTTGTGTCCCTGTACTACCCTCTGACATTTCAGAACTTTCAGGAACTTACCCACCTACCCAGCAAGAGATTATAAATCATTAGTCACTTTTATTTCTGGTCACCTAATTACAAGCATGTTTTAAAGCCAGGATGAAGCCTACTGAAGTGATTAAATCATTAAGAACTTATCCAACCACTCCATTCTCCAGTACTTGATGCTTACCTACATGACAGACACCCCAAATACTTAAACCTGCAAAGGAAACAAAGGGATCATTCCAAAACATATCCCATAATGCTTCAAATGAGCATTACCTGTCTCAATCTTGCACCTGTGGCTATAAAATTCTGTTACTGTCTCGTAAGTAAGTTCACTTGGCAAATAAAATATTCATTACATATACACAAACTTGTAAGAATATAATCAAAATCTTTTAAAATTACATACATATAATGAGGTATTTTTGATGTTTTAAGCTTACAATAAACTTAAGATAAACTAGTTTTTACACATGCCAAAAAGTCCAAGATATTTATTTCATTAGATTAAATATTTATTTCTACATATAGTATGGTAACGATATAAATATGTGTTTAGGCTCTACTAAGTCAGAGTGCCATAGTCTCTCTGTAAACAGTAAAGTGTAAACTGTAGTCTGGTAAATTACTTACTTCTTAAGCTAAGTAAAATAAGCAACATATACTTCATTTGTCTACAGTTTACGTTTATACAACTCATGAAGTTCAGGTTAAACTGGTAAAAGTTAAAAACTTCAAAGACAGTCGATAAATAATATCGAAAAAACTAACTGTTGGAGCAAAGTGGAGAAAATCCGCGGGCAGTTCTCTCTATTTGTAGTTCCATGTCCTTCAGCTTTATACAAGCCCCTACCTTAATCACAACGTTGTAACTGATTTAAGAAAAACAGCTCGATAGTAGTAGTAGTAGTAGACTCACTAATTGATAATTTGGCAATAAATAGTCAATTACAATGACACTTCCAAGTTTTCTTACTTCAAAATTTACAATACAGTATAAACCAGATATTATTATACATATGTTAACAGTAATATTCAGTGATCAGTAATGAATTAGGTTAAAGTTGAACTGGATATGAATGTTAATTTCTTAAACTGAAACCGAAACGAATGCGCGTGTTATTTTTAAATTTGAGCACGTGCTTGTCTTACGTTGTTCTATCCGAGTTACATCATCACTTTTACCTCATTGTCTAGCACTCTGCAGTTCTACAAGTTATAACTGAAGTCGGACCAACGCCAGTAAAAATCTATTTCCAGTACTTTACTCTTTGAAACAGTTAGAATGAGTTCCGCTCTATAGTTTTGTATACTATATCTTACAAACACTTTAAAGCTTACCTCTAATAGGGAAAGGCTTAGTCCCGTTAATACAATGTGCTGCAAACATTTCTTAAAAATTGTTAATTCATGCTCTTAATGACATCATTGAAAAGCGAACAGGGACCATTTAAAAAAATTTAAAAAGCTACTCAATGTTTATATATTATAAAGTAAGGTATTATACAAAAAATTAAAAGTTTTATATTTCATGATATATCAAAACAAGGAGTAAAATTCCGCCACAACAGCAGTAGTAATAAATTTCTGGAACACGAGAAAAACTGAGAAACGCTTTATATTGAAATGAATATTGAGAAATTAAATGTTTTAAGATACGGTTTAAACACCGAAACCTGGCGAAGCACTGAAAACCATTAGGCTGAAAAATGGTGATAAAAATCGTTAACCGAATATATTTGTCACATTCTTCTTAATTTCTTCATTTCTGATTCAAAATCAGAGGCATTTAAAAAGAGTATTTTAGATTTATCTTTTGTCCCTGCCTCCCAGTGGCACAGCGGTATATCTGCGGACTTACAAAGCTAGAAACCGGGTTTCGATACCGTGGTGGGCAGAGCACAGATAGCCCATTGTGTAGCGTTGTGCTTAATTCCAAATAAACAGACTTTTATCCCCATAATTCATTGCCCATGACAACTTCCGTTCAGTACCAGTAGTCATCATTATACGCTATGTATTTAGAACACTTTAAAAGTTACGGTTTTAACGGCGAAAGCAGGCGAAGCATTCGAAACCAACAGGCCTAGAAATTGTGATAAAAATCACGTTAAATACTGGTGTTTTTTGTTTTTCTCACAACCTGTCCATTTTGGATTCAAAATCAGAGGTAGGTATGAAAGTTTTCTTTATATCCTT
>NW_013675731.1:11210-13459 GCF_000517525.1 Limulus polyphemus
CACTAAACAAATAAAATCTAGGTCAGTTACAAATTGGATTATAAAAGGGGGGGGGGGGTGAGGCTAGAGAATCGCTTGAGAAGAAACAGTCGCCTTTCGTCAAACCTAATAACCTCAAACAGGATGTGTTTAATAGGTAATGTTTCGAACAACTGACCTTCGTCAAGCCTAAACATCATATCGATATTTAGCTGTGATGTAAACATTGATGTTTAGGCCTATCAAAAGGCAATTGCTCGAAATCTTACCAATTAATCTGTTCTTTTTTGGTGATTTGTCTAACCTCATCTTTCGTTCTATTTTCTGCTAGTCACACATTATCAAGGGTTGTTCTCCTTTGGTAGTATTTCTCTACTTTTTCACAAAAGGTGTCGCTGGAAACTCTTTAGACTAGTACTGATTGGTTTCTAGTCGCATCAGCCGTGGAAGATTCGACCATATTTGAACAAATTCAGATATTTTCGTTTGATACAGATTTTTATCTGCTTCATCTCCTTATGCACGTCCATAGATTGTGTTTGTGCTACAGTAAAACACATCACCTCGCATGTTAGTCCTAAGTTAAAAGTAGTTCAGTTCAAGTTAAGCTTTGGTTTTATTAGCTTGATGAATCAACTGACTTTTGCATGATACAATAGAAGCGTTTTTTATTCACATTTTCAGTCTTAATGGTGCAGAAGTTAGTTTGAGTTAAGCTTTGGTCTTAAAATGTCGATGAATAAAATTCTTTTAATCCTATAGTCTCTCCTCACAATCAGCTAAACCAATGCTCGAAAACCATGCGTTCCATGCGCGCTCTTGTACAAATGACAGCATGTCAACCGATCTTTTCGCGTTTCTAATGTTCGAATAGTTGAACATGTATAACCCCTTTTAAAACAAAGACATGAATATTTATGGATGACTTGAGTACTGTCGTTGTAAAAGATCTTTTGATTTCATTTTTATAGCTTAAAACCATTCTTCTCACACTGACTTACGAATAAATCCTCTTGATTGGTATTGTTGCATCAGCGAGGTCACGTGACTAGTATCACGCCACGTCCTTCTCGAACCTTCATGAATTATCGGGAGACTACTAGATTGGGGGTAGCCTGGTATATATATAAGACACTCACAACGTGACGGAACAGTGTAATGAGTAATTGAACTACAGTCAGAGAGTGTGTAATTGAACTGAGTATTGTTGAAGTCGAGCACGTGAGACGTTCGTTGAGAATTATAGCGCGACTGTTGAAATTAAGTGTATCGTAAAGTTGTACTCGGAAAGAATAAACCAGTTTTAATTAAGAAAGGACTTGTGTCGCTAAAGTTTCGTCGGAACGAATTTAACGGAAAATTAACTAACTAACGGAGACGTAACAGTATCTTATTATATTTTTAGATAGTCTGTACACGTAGCTAGACATAGTAACACAAGGAGCACAGGACAACGTGGAACATTTGACAGTAGATTAATAGGGTTGTTTAGTTCCTTCCAAAATTTATTAAGCACATTATTAACAAAATAAAATGGAAAATCATTTTGTGTAAAAATCTCTTAAAATGCGAGTATAATCCAGAAAAGTTTTTTGTGTGTGTGTGTGTGTGAAAACAATTAACTTGAAAGAATCTACCAATATTGATGACTTTGATAGCCCGAAAAATGATAACTGTGAATCACTTTCGAATTCGATGACGAGGAACCCACTTTGAGACTAATAATGGCTGGAGACGGCTTGAATGGGTAATGAAGAAAAACTTTAATATAACAGCAAATGTACAACATTTCGACAAGGTTTTGTCATCTGAAACGTAGTGAATCACTTTGTTATTCAACGGTGAATAAAATACCCGTATGTTGTTTATTCAGGTAATTAAGAAACTATTTTACTTGGACTTGTGGACTTATAATGCTACAAAGTGCTATCGTATTATCTTCTATATAAAAGTGGTCTGAATTCTTCAGGACAATTTTCCAGATAAATTTTTTTTCTGGTCAAACAGAGAGTTAACTTTGATCCCATTGAAACCTCATCTATTTGATCATACAATTCATGATTAAAAACAAAACAAAAAAGGACTGTTTAGTAGCGAATTCCAACAACTTTGAAAAAAACTGCTCTAATTAATTCTCTTACATTTTGTTAGTTTAAAAAACTAAACCACACGTTAACTGTAACACTTCATGTAAAGTTAGATTACGGAACAAGATAATAATGTCAAAAGTACCACACGTTAACTGTAACACTTCACGTAAAGGTAGATAC
>NW_013675731.1:14384-20168 GCF_000517525.1 Limulus polyphemus
ATAACACTCCATGTAAAGGTAGATTACAGAACAAGGTAATAATGTCAAAAGTACCACACGTTAACTGTAACACTTCCTGTAAAGGTAGATTACAGAACAAGGTAATAATGTCAAAAGTAGCACACGTTAACTATAACACTTCATGTAAAGGTAGATTACAGAACAAGGTAATAATGTCAAAAGTAGCACACGTTAACTGTAACACTTCATGTAAAGGTAGATTACAGAACAAGGTAATAATGTCAAAAGTAGCACACGTTAACTGTAACACTTCATGTAAAGGTAGATTACGGAACAAGGTAATAATGTCAAAAGTACCACACGTGAAGTGTTACAGTTAACGTACTTTTGACATTATTACCTTGTTCCGTAATCTACCTTTACGTGTTACAGTTAACGTGTGACATTATTACCTTGTTCCGTAATCTACCTTTACATGAAGTGTTACAGTTAACGTGTGGTACTTTTGTTCACGTAAAGGTAGAAACGGAACAAGGTAATAATGTCAAAAGTAGCACAATAAATCGGTTTTATATTTATTTTGGAAATGAAGAAAAGGACGGTCGACATTCTTTCATCTGTACAAGAGCGCGCATGGAACGCTGGCATTCCTCTTCAATCACTGATCGTGAGGGGAGATTACAGGATTAAAGAATCTTTATTCATCAACACTTTAAGATTATGTTAAATTTCCAACCAAACTATTAATAAGAATGTGTCTATCGTATCGCGCGAAAGTGAATTGATTCATAAAGGTAATAAAACAAAAGTGTAACGTGAATTAAATCACAGTTATTGTTATATTGTACTGTGGAATAATGTGTGTGAAATTTTGTTTCCCGCCTCTTCCTGTTATTAACTTTAATTTGGTAATACAGTTTCTGCCAAATCTGTTTTTAGAGAGGTTATATCTTGTACTTATAAGAAATAAGTATGCTTGTGGTAAAAGTTACCCTATCCTTACACATTTAACGAACACAGGGTGATTCTTGTAGGAGAAAGAAACATGATTCTGTTTTGGGTTACACTCCAACTTTCTGTGCGTCCTTCATTTCCAGAGTAAGCTATACAACAACATGCTGACTGAACATTGAGTTTGTTGTAAATTGGTGGCCACCAAGATAAAAATAATTGATTATTATAGTCGTTTTTATAAACAGTAATGTTTTTCTTGTGTGTGTGTTTTCATTTCATTATATTCCAGCACAAAGGCTGGTAGGCCAACAGAGGGTTGCGCCCTCTAGTAATTGAATGTGTAACTCGTAGTATTATACATTGTTATAATATTTAGGTCCCGACTTGTGGGTCAGCGGAAAAGCTGACAGCTTCTAACGCTAAAAATCGGGTTTTGATAGCCACATCATAACTAGCTCATTGTGTGTTTTAATGTCATTTCATTTCCAGTAAGGAAACTGGCGGCCCAGTAGAGGGTTACGCCCTCTGATCAGCCTAAAGAAGTATCCAAATCATAGGAAGTTTTAGTGGTATGAAATTGGCATTTTCTCATGTTATTTCATAACAGGTTCAATTCAATGACGAGTAGTAAATCAAATAATAAATTGGGCTTCACGTTTATTTAACATTTTAAACAACTCGTAGGCTAAATAATTTATAAAAATATATTGGTGGCATCAACGTTGGATATTCTTGAAATTTCTAGATAAGTATAGAATCACTGTGAAAGTAAACATCTCGAAACACCCTACGTATAATATATATTAAGCCTAGTCTTAGGCCTTGGTGAAGGAAAACAAAAACTTCTGATCACCCTGGGTTGTCTTCGAGGCTCTAGAAATTAATTCCGAGACCTGAAAGATTTTTATACCTAAAGACCTGCCACGAATTTGATCAATTGATTGGATTTGTCGTTGCCAAGACTTACAGATGAGGGATGGAATTTCCATAAACTAAAATAACTTGGTTACATGTGATAAATCGAATGATAGACTGAGTTTTATATTTTTTATAATATATTAGAAGGTGGATATGTAAGAAATGGTTTTTACTAACGTTGTGTTTAAAGTTGCCCTAATTACATACGTTTATATACTGTAAGAAAAATATCGCATTGAAATATGGCACACTTAGTTTTGGATGTAATTTGTCTTTCTTGATTTAAGGTAAAAAACGATATTTCCAGCTACTGAAATATGTTTTCATACCCTAGGTAAAAATTAAGATTCCTTTTCCGTAAGCACACTGTGAAATGGAAAATAAATATCACATCTGACTGTGACCGAGTTAGAAACAAGAAAGTGAACAGGCACAGTGTGGAAACAGATTGAAAAATGAATATATAACAAAGTGTGACAAGCGTTCTCTAATAACGGATAGCACTTTTACTGGGAGTCTAGTTTTATGGATTAACTTTTTATCCAGACTAGGAGAGCATAGCATTGTATAGTTTTCTATAATTTATCCCTTTCAACCACTAATGGAGATGACCATGTATACTCTGAAGATTGTAGGATTCCATATTTTAATACTTGCCGTATATCGGCAATAGCTATATCTTTCGCACTCCAGGGAAGCCTACCTGGTAGATGTATAATTGGACGTGTCTTATGTTTATATGTGTTGGTGAGTTATAGTTGGTCAACCCAACTGGTCTCACAAACACATTAGCAGATTCAACAAATAACTCACCGAGTTTCAGCCACGGTGAAGAATCTAGACTGTTTGCATAACCATGAACAAGGATCCTCGGCTTGTGCTGGTAGCCATGTATGCACACTCAGACATGGTGCAACACCAGAGGTACCACTAGCTTGGTTAACTCCATTTTGCTCACTATGCCAGCAGGATCCTCGGCTTGTGCTGGTAGCCATGTATGCACCCTCAGACATGGTGCAACACCAGAGGTACCACTAGCTTGGTTAACTCCATTTTGCTCACTATGCCAGCAGATACATAAATAGCCAAATGTTCATAATAATAAAACTATATTAGCTTTCAGACAAATAACTGTTCAAGTTAATGTTGCTTTCTTTCTGTACAATAAACATCATTTATTTTTTCCATCACTGCATTACACAGCAACAATGCACTAGGCTTTACAAATAGTATAACATGAAACACCACTTGTGTATTCAGAAGTACTGTGAATTCTTCCTCATTATACACATGCGCAGTCCACTGTTCTTGGGACTGATATCGTAGGTATCAGATGATGTTTCTGATAAAAACACTTTACCAATTGTGCTGGCAAAATTGACTGACAATATCCACAACAGGTCCACCCCAAGATCTCAATACTAGAATCAAGATAAGATACAACTACTTTCATCCTGTTGGGGAGGTTATCTAGTTTTAGTTGAATATGTACCTTTACATTCACATAATCTGGTGGATCACAAATTCATCAGAACAAAATCAATATTGACTGGCCAGAGTGATGACTTCATTGAGATTACCAGATATATAACAAGGCCAACCACTGTCCTTATATCAACTAGGAACTCACCCACATCCTTTTATTGGCAAATATCAAGCACCATTTGGGCCTGAAAGAGTTGGGCTGAACATCAAACCTTTGGATGCAAGCTGACTACTGCAAACTCCCATTTACCTCCTATTTCAATATCCAAACCTGATTTTGGCTATATTAGATTTGGAGCCTGTCATGACTTGCCAGCAACACTCCTGATGTGCCACTGGTTGTCTAGCCTATGGGCAGTTCACTCTAAGGTGACCTGACCTATTAGCCTACACATAATACATATGCTTTAGTTCTCCTTTTCAGAGCAGCATCTAGGTAGAGGAATCATTGGCATTTTTATGTGGCACAAAATCAAGGGAAGCCCTGCCCACTCACTGGAAACCAGCAGTGCTGTGTTGCAGCATGTGGATGTGTCAATGGCTAGTTAAGAAACACAAGCTCGGCACAATACAGTTGCCTTAGGAGAAGTGTGGACGACGGAAAGCCACAACAGACTTTGTCCTCTTTTGCAACCTGCTAGAAGTTACCAATTCAAACCTAGGTGCTATACATATATACTGGCTCCACTAGGATAAGAGTAACTCTCAAAATCGAGTGATGCTACATCATCTCATTTGACAGTCCCTCTACAAATTTTTCCGAGAGGTCATTCTCAAAATCTGCCAAAGCCATAGTGGGATACGTCTTCCTATATAGACATTGCAAATCATCACTGTAAGTGGTCAAGTTCTCCATGGGTCCCTTCTTTTGATCCTTGAAGTCGGCCTAATGAATAGGTCATCCCTCCACTGGGTTGAAATGTCAGCCATAACTGTATCCCAATCTCAAAGTAGCTCCTCTATCAAGTGCTAAGCCATCCAAACTTAACATCAGACATTACATTGTCTTTCCTTAAGTCTAGCCACTCCGAGTAGTTACTTGCTTGAAAAGTTAAAAACGATATTCCTTGAACATCAGGGGAAGAAGTCTACTTCACCTAACTCATAAGAACCTCAGAGTCTCAACTTTGTTCAAACTTGGCAGTAACATCAAATAATTTGAGATTTTATAAAATATTTATAATTAGTTATATCCAAATTCTCTGACTCTGGCTACATTTGAAGCAAATAAGCCAGAACAATGTAGAAAGATATTGAAAAGTAATCTTTATTTTAGATTAAAACATAGTGTGATGAGTGCACTCTAACAATGGCTAGAACTTTGAATGGAAGTCTAGCTTCATTTCAGACTGCAGCTTGTAATTTCAATTGATTTGTTCCAGACTAATAGGATATAGCATTAAATACAGTGGTCTGTAACTCCTTAACTCTCAGTGCATATATGCAACCCAATAGAAAAGGAAAAAATCATCAAGGTACCACTTGACCTGTCAGTGGAAAAGATTATTGTCTTCCTTCAAACTGAATATTTTGCTTTACAGTAATCCTTCACATGAGAGACTGCATTTGACCCCATATGGGAATTACTAAGAACAAAAGGATGTGAACTGCATCACTTCACCAACATTATCAAATTTGCATACACAACTGGAAATTTGTATTCACAAAACGTTATGAAAATTCTACATGAGTATAAAAAATTCACTTTACTAACTAAATAAGGCTGGAAATACTAAATATGTATTTGCTTCAAACAACAGGGAAAAAAAGTGACACTTTGCAGTTCAGAGAACACTTATATTTTACCCTTCCATAATTAGAAAAAAATCTTTATTTGAGTAAAGTGTTTTGCATATAGATTAGTTACCATTCTTGTGAACATTAAGTGAAAAGTTTCCTTAAACTTTTACTTTAGAAAAAAAAAGGTCCCAAAATGGTCTTCAGAAAGTTTATATTTGTTTGATTTTGCTTCCATGTTACCACTTCTCTAAGTGTAGTTGTAATCAAGTCAGGTAGTGGTACAGAGACCTGTTCAAGTTAGTATGAACTGGAGGCTTGTATTGGAACGATCACTAATACATGAACCTTGGGATTATCAGATTCAGCATTATGGTTTCAGTCTGACTTCAAACTAATGCAGCATGATTATTACTCTTGCTCCAGGCTGTGTTTCAAGAAATACACTATCTATTTATAAATAAGAATTTTATTTCAACACTTAATTTTGCTTCTGTTCCATTTTATTTTTTGCTAACAGTTCTAGGATCTGCTGTTTCTTGCCAATTACTTGCAACTAACTTGTTAGACATCAGCGTACATGAATACCCCAGGGTGGTGTTTGATCAACTTTGCTACCACCACCACTGTGAAAAACACAACTATAGATATCTCTCCTTGACCACCTTCACCTTCCATCGTAACACAACACTATAGATATGTCTCCTTGACTACCTTCACCTTCCATCG
>NW_013675731.1:20957-23010 GCF_000517525.1 Limulus polyphemus
ACTACCAAGGCATGTTTTTAGTCATCAGTTGTTTGTAATAATCAAAGATCAAAACATAAAACACACACATCAGGTATGTTTTTAGTCATCAGTTGTTTGTAATAATCAAAGATCAAAACATAAAACACACACATCAGGTATGTTTTTAGTCATCAGTTGTTTGGATAGCCTGAGAACATGAATCCTACTACCAAAACACTGAAAGCTGCCATAATCTATTAAATTCTCAAAAACAGAACATTGTTAACTCTTTCTTAAAGAAATATTTTTATTGCCAGGAACAATTGGGAGATTTGATAAAATTATAGTTGATTGACTTATTATGTATTTGATTTAGAAAACCTACAGCCGTTTGATTAAAAAAAACTTTTCAAAGTAAGCCCCCCGTGGCACCTGGAAGTACTTTATGAAGTACACCCTATTAATTTTCCTTGTGATCATATAAGATATATACATAATTTCATATTTATGATTCAAGAAAGTCATCGTATAAAACTAGTTTATGCATTGCACCTTTTAATACAACGAAAAGATTTAACAAGAATGTATATCATACTATTTAACGACCAATTATATAAACACACCTAACATACACTAACTGTAAACACACCTAACATACACTAACTGTAAACACACATTACAAACACTAACTGTAAACATAACTTACATACACTAACTGTAAACACACCTTACAAACACTAATTATAAACACACCTTACAAACACTAACTATAAACACACCTTACAAACACTAACTGTAAACACACCTTACAAACACTAACTATAAACACACCTTACAAACACTAACTGTAAACACACCTTACAAACACTAATTATAAACACACCTAATAACTCTACAAGATTACATGCAACATATTTCCCCAAGTTTTAACTAAGTTGTTCAAGTCAGTTTAAATTCAACTCGCCAAAAAATCAAATGAATGAAAACACACAATAACACAGTGATTACCATTAATATTTGTGTATTTCAGGAACACATTATTTGTTGATTTGGCTATATACTTACACAAGTATTACACAGAAAATAAAAGAAAAAAACGTAACAAACAAGACATATTTGAACAGTTAAACTTGAATTATTCAAGAATCATGGGGTTATACTGACGCCCAGATAATAGACTGCCTTATAATCTGACATACTTCCCATTCAATCAATCTGTAAGACCAGTTTTCCTTTAGCACCTTTGGAATGGATTATATCATGATGAGCAGCAGTAACAGAGTCCAGAGTGTATTTCTTGTCAATGACTGGCTTCACCCAACCTTCCTCTGTTCCACGCAACACTTCTTGAGTTGTTGTGCTCCATTCGTCCTACATATTTTAATTTAATGTACAAATTATAAACAATATATTTCTAACAACACTTTTTTCAAAGTACTTCAAGAAACATACTTACCTCTGTAGAAGTAGCAAGAGCCACTCCAGTAACTGAAGTTTCTGGACCCATCATATCTCTAGGATTTATATTTACTGTACCTCGATTACCAATGATCTGTTAAATAAAAAACAATGTTAGATACAGTTTTATGTTAATGAGTAAGAATATAAGTGATTCTGAAGATCAAAACTAACAGAAAGTTATCAGTCAAAGAACTCAACATTCCAATCTGGGATGTACAAAATGAAACGTTTTACAATACATTCTGTAATTCTTTCCATCTCGTTATGGAAGATGAACCTTAAAACACACATCAGAATTACAACATGGACTGTAATGATGTGGTGAGCCTCCACAATTGTTTTAATATTATATACTTAGCTTCTGTATATACAACAAGACTGACAAATCATGTATCTTGACAACAGCCCTACATACATCAGAATTACAACATGGACTGTAATGATGTGGTGAGCCTCCACAATTGTTTTAATATTATATACTTAGCTTCTGTATGTCGTGCTATATATGACAAATCAGGGCTGTTGTCAAGATACATACAATTGTTTTAATATTATATACTTAGCTTCTGTATATGTGTGTGGAGTCTCACCACATCATTACAGTCCATGTTGTAATTCTGGTCTTGTTGTA
>NW_013675732.1:0-5381 GCF_000517525.1 Limulus polyphemus
TCAACTCATTAGATTTTCAACCTTCCTGAACTAACCATATTGTTTTAGTAGAACAATCAACTCATTAGATTTTCAACCTTCCTGAACTAACCATATTGTTTTAGTAGAACAATCAACTCATTAGATTTTCAAGCTTCCTGAGCTGACCGTATTGTCTTAGTAGAACAATCAACTCATTAGATTTTCAAGCTTCCTGAACTGACCGTATTGTCTTAGTAGAACAATCAACTCATTAGATTTTCAACCTTCCTGAGCTAACCATATTGTCTTAGTAGAACAATCAACTCATTAGATTTTCAACCTTCCTGAGCTAACCATATTGTCTTAGTTGAACAATCCACTCATTAGATTTTCAAGCTTCCTGAGCTAACCATATTGTCTTAGTAGAACAATCAACTCATTAGATTTTCAAGCTTCCTGAGCTAACCATGTTGTCTTAGTAGAAAAATCAAGTCATTAGATTTTCAAGCTTCCTGAACAAACCATATTGTTTTAGTAGAACAATCAACTCATTAGATTTTCTTTCTAGAATGAACCTAGCATGATCTAGATGTTAGAATGCTTGACTTGCAACCTGGGGATCGTGAGATCAAACCTCTTCTCGTCCAAGTGTTGTAAGCTGCCTTCTCTCTCGTCTTTCACTTTTAAATAAAGGACGACCTGCGCAGATATCACTCAACTAGATTTGCGCATAATTTTACAAACCGAAGAATATATTGATGTTCTTAAAGGAAAATAGTTGACACGCACGTGAGCATACTTATAATAACTTAAACCCCCTATATTTTGACTTCTGTGAACTGGCATTATCTTTGACAAGTAACGAACAACACGTGTATGGACAACCTTCTAGACGGTCGATATATTGAGATTACGAACAAGAAGGGGCTATTTCATTTTCTCTATAAACGCTCTTCGCTCTACTGTTATTTTATATTTTATACTTAGCCTTTTTATAAAAATGGAAGTATATGTTTTTTCTATATATATATCTTAAATAGCCTGTTTAAAATATCATGTTAATAAGGCATAAGCCACACCAAGAAGATAAGACAAGCTTGCCTGATCAGTGATGATGTTAATCATAAGACAAATCGAGCTAGGTTAGCATCCACAACGAGCTTATAAAGCTCATCTAAAGCTGATGCAGCTGAGCCCTAGTCTGACAGCATCATATATCACCGCCACCTCACGTGCTGCCGGAACAATGAGGTTTTCTAAGGTGGCTTGGCTGTGTACTCTATTGTTTGGCACGTGCTCCTTCCCTCCCCAGATCTTCTCTCCTCACTTCGCAGACTAGTTGTTATAGATCGAGGATGAATCATAAGAGAGGCTTCCATCTTGGGCTGGCAGGAACACTTAGGACAAAGAAATGACTTACGAGTTGGTAGAGGGCCAGACTCAACATATCCCTGCTCGGTGAAGCGGAAAGGAAGGACTTTACCAATCCAGCTAGTTCCCCGTGGGACACTAAGTATGAGTCGCTAGGGTCACGTGCCTTCTGTCATTCTTTCCTTCTCCGTTAATTTAGCCTCTGTTCCTTTTCCCAACCTTAGTCTTTTTTTTTCATGCACTTTGAAAAAAGTACAAGTGTTCACTTCTCTACTACCCTTAAAATTTGGTTAAATAAATGTGTTATTTACCTTGTTTTCAAGATATTTCAACAGTTGCATAAAATATATGATATACAATAAGTCTGTAGAAACATCAGAACAACCAACATTGTTAAAGTAACTCTGAATTTCAAAGGAGCTTTCTTTAGATAATTGGATGAAGTTTGTTTAGCCAAAATGTTGGCCAGATTTTATCCTATGCTTAGATTTTAAGAAATGACACATTTAATCATGAAGTAGCTGTAATTACTTGTTAATTAAGTATAGAACGTTTATTCCTTTGCTATATTCCAGTAGAGGGCGTTCCTGGTTTGATAACATGGTATTGTGATACCTTGATTTGTGTCTCAGTTTTGAATTGATAGGATTGAAACAACAAACATAGTTGATAATATGAGGGATGAAGGGAGATGTGTTGTACAACCTTTCAACATAACGAATGGGCTAAATATTTGTTTTAAGTATGTTTTGTGGCTTATTATATTTAAATGCTTTCTAACAGAATTCTATATGATATGTCTGTTTGAATATTAAGATATCATAATGAAGCAATTACTAATTATTTCTCGTTTTCCAGCATATTGTACTAAATATACTAAAATAAGTTTCGTGATTACATGGATATCTTCTCCCTTCATCCCTCACATTATATCTTGTACGACACATCTCCCTTCATCCCTCACATTATACCTTGTACAACACATCTCCCTTCATCCCTCACATTATATCTTGTACAACACATCTCCCTTCATCCCTCACATTATATCTCCAGCGCTTGTCTTACAAACTAAAGAATACATGCTTCTATATTGCGTTTTGCTGCTAAGGTAAGTTGTTAACTCATTCATGCTTGTGTATTATGTTTAGCTGCTAAAGTAAGCTGTTAATTTATACATGCTTGTGTATTGTGTTTAGCTGCTAAAGTAAGTTGCTAACTTATACATGCTTGTGTATTGTGTTTAGCTGCTAAAGTAAGCTGCTAAAGTTACACTATATGGTTAATCTACTATTCTTTAGTTGTAAGACAAGTGCTGGAAAGTTACTCTATATGGTTAATCTACTATTCTTTAGTTGTAAGACAAGTGCTGGAAAGTTACACTATATGGTTAATCTACTATTCTTTAGTTGTAAGACAAGTGCTGGAAAGTTACACTATATGGTTAATCTACTATTCTTTAGTTGTAAGACAAGTGCTGGAAAGTCACTCTATATGGTTAATCTACTATTCTTATATATATATACAGTTTACAAATATTTTAAAAACAACACCAGAAGGAAGCAAAAACTGGTTAGCACTTCCAATGAAATCAAGGAAAACTATATGAATGATCTCCCAAGCTTCACTATTCCTATATGTATTTATAAAATCAAGGAAAGCTATTCTATATAAATAATCTCCCAAGCTTCACTATTTCTCTATGTATTTATCTATATATAAAATTAAGGAAAGCTATTATATATGAATGATCTCCAAAGCTACACTATTCCTGTATGTATTTATATAATCAAGGAAAGCTATTATATATGAATGATCTCCCAAACTATACAAACACATAAGATCCAGCAATAAGCTTCACATGCCACTCTTGTATAGATTCCCAAAATTACATCAGAAAAAAGAAAAACCATTCAGGCTCATCATGTTTCTTATTGATTCCCCTACCTACAAACTTTCACGTCACTTAGCCGACATTATCACCCTCATAGTCGGAAATAATGGTATCCTTTGATGAAATATCATTACTTACTACTATTCCCAAAGACCTGGTTATCTAAGTCATTGGAGAAAACCTATAGTTTGATTTAATTTTATCTGACAGAAGTAATCGAAAGGTTAAGAACATTCTACAATTGTTAACATTCTGTTTAAAGCAAGTTATTTCATTTATAACTATCAGTGTTATAGACAAGTTCACGACAAAGATATGGGCTCTATAGTCTCATCTGTGGTCACAAACACAGTAATAGAAATAGTATCAAGTCGACTCCTTCCGAAATCAGTGGATCTTCTCTGGACAATATTTTCACCGTGTTAGCCAGTGATCTTGTGGACATGTTTCATTTTCACACAAAATATACGCACACAATCGGTTAACAGCAGAAAGAGTACGGGAAAACATTTCCTCGGTACGTACATGGAAAACTTATAACTGATGTATTCTATACATACCCTCAGATATTTACACCTCAATTCTCCTATAGTTTGTACCTAGTTCGGAACAAGTTTCTATAAATCAGCTGTAGTTTGTACCTAGTTCATAACAAGTTTCTATAAATCAGCTGTATTTTTGTAGTTCGGAACAAGTTTCTATAAATCAGCTGTATTTTTGTAGTTCGGAACAAGTTTCTATAAATCAGCTGTAGTTTGTACCTAGTTCATAACAAGTTTCTATAAATCAGCTGTAGTTTGTACCTAGTTCATAACAAGTTTCTATAAATCAGCTGGAGTTTGTACCTAGTTCATAACAAGTTTCTATAAATCAGCAGTAGTTCGTAGTTCAGAAGAAGTTTCTATAAATCAGCTGTAGTTTGTATCTAGTTCATAACAAGTTTCTATAAATCAAAAGTAGTTTGTGGTTCAGAAGAAGTTTCTATAAATCAGCTGTAGTTTGTATCTAGTTCATAACAAGTTTCTATAAATCAGCCGTAGTTTGTAGTTTAGAAAAAGTTTCTATAAATCAACTGTAGTTTGTATCTAGTTCATAAAAAGTTTCTATAAATCAGCAGTAGTTTGTAGTTCAGAACAAGTTTCTATAAATCAGCAGTAGTTTGTAGTTCAGAAGAAGTTTCTATAAATCAGATATAGTTTATATCTAGTTCAGAACAAGTTACTAAAGCGAAACATGAGACTAAATTAAAAAATAGATTATCTTTCAGTTCACAAACACTCAAATAGATTTATAACCACCCATCAGAAAAGGGTGTAAAACTGTACCGAAAACAAGTCAAAACCGAATAGTAAATACGAAACATCGATCGTCATTCCACATATTAATGGCATCTCAGAATAAATCAGAAGGGTTTTATTGTATCTAAACCATTCACAAAATGACTGAAATGGCCTGGTGGTAAAGACTCTCAACTAGCCACCGGTGGGTCGCGGGAACGAAACCCGTCGCCGAACCTGCTTGCTCTTTCAACCATGGGGCTATATAACGTGACGGGCACTCCCACTCTTCCACTAAAGCGCTTAGTGGTGTTGATCAGATGCTTCCCTAGCGTAGATAACACTCGAGTAGCGCGAAATTCAACCTGCAAACAAACAAACAAACCACTACTGTCATTTTATATTTTATAAAATATATACGAGAATAGTGAAGCTTATTAGGTTAAGCATATAGAATAGCTTTCCTATATTTTAAATACAATTAATAATCAGTATTTAGCTTCCTACTAGTGCCATCTAGTATTTAGTATTATATGTGTATATATATATATATATAAGAATAGTGAAGCTTATTAGGTTAAGCATATAGAATAGCTTTCCTATATTTTAAATACAATTAATAATCAGTATTTAGCCTCCTACTAGTACCATCTAATATTTATTATTATATGTATATATATATATATATAAGAATAGTGAAGCTTATTAGGTTAAGCATATAGAATAGCTTTCCTATATTTTAAATACAATTAATAATCAGTATTTAGCCTCCTACTAGTGCCATCTAATTTTTAGTATTATATGTGTATATATATATATATATATAAGAATAGTGAAGCTTATTAGGTTAAGCATATAGAATAGCTTTCCTTGATTTTTTT
>NW_013675732.1:6063-8035 GCF_000517525.1 Limulus polyphemus
TTAGCTTCCTACTAGTGCCATCTAGTATTTAGTATTATATGTATATATATAAAGAATAGTGAAGCTTATTAGGTTAAGCATATAGAATAGCTTTCCTTGATTTTTTTATAACAATTAATAATCTATGTTTAGCTTCCTCTCGTGTCATCTAATATTTTTATAGCATCTACACAGGAATAATGAAGCTTAGTAGATAAATTGTATAGAATAGTTTTCTTGATTTTTATTACAATTAATACTAAATTCCTGCTAGTCTCATCAAAGGTGATCTTGATGGTTTGTAACGCTAAAGTTTGGGGCTCTATCCTCCTCGAAGAACACAAAAATAGTCCGTTATTAGTGTGTATATGGGTTTTTTGCCCCACTTGAAAGTAAACGAATTTTAAAAATGCAAATTTTAAAAACATCAAAAAATACTCCAAAAACGTTAAAATGTAAACAAAATCGTTCAAAAACATTGAGAATTAAAATCATTAAAAATAGTTTTCGTTGTCCATCAATCCATACCTCTCAATTTTCCCTCCCCACTTGAGATTACTTAGGTTTCTGCCAAACTTAAAGATAAACGAATTTCAAATATGCAAAATTTCAAAAGCACCAGGAATAAGCCAAAAATCATTTACAAGTTGTTCAATGTCACTAAAATAAGCCAAAAATCATTTAAAAGTTGTTCAAAGTCACTAAAATAAGCCAAAAATCATTTACAAATTGTTCAAAGTCACTAAAACAAACCAAAAATCATTTACAAGTTGTTCAAAGTTACTAAAACAAGCCCAAAATCATTAAAAAGTTGTTCAAAGTCACTAAAAAGTATTGAAAATGAAAATATTTAAAAAAATCGTTTTCCTTGCTCTATCTCCCCACAAGGGACATAATGCTTCTGCCCCTTTAAAACACAACCCGATAATTATTAGAAAATCTCAACTTCAATGAATGTGTATTTTAGCAATATCCAAAGTCTTTAATTCCTCTATATATGAAATTAAGATTTTTAATTTCATTCATGCATCAATATCTTTCTCAGCTAAAACTTTTTATTAAATCGATCAGGTAAAAATATTCGCCCCAGTTGTCAGCCATTAGCACAGCTGCAATTATATACCCGAACTTAGTTTTATTTGTTTTTAATTCAAAGCTGGAGGTCCAAACCACAAAGGTATTTCCATAATTTGTGTATTTCAAAATCTACAGGAGATTGTTCGAATAAGTTAATAGTTGTGGGAACTAAGTTAATCTTATCATGTTTCTTAACATAAACAAAAATACATTTTGATGGATAAGTATCTTCACTAATTTCAAATGCTAATTTTTAATTTAAAAGAAAAACTTAACTCTCGTGTTCGAAATCCTACCATAATTTTTAAAGTTGTCTTCTTTGAGCATCGTATCCGCATCTATGAAATCAGAATTAGTCAGAATATTAATAAAAGTTATTACTACAATGGCATAGAATGCAAACTATTTAGTTATATTATCGACGTAAGATTTATTAACAGCAGCGTTATCTGCAGAAGGATCACCGACATTTATAACTCTATTATTTTTTGCATCATTTCCTATTAATGAATTATTCTCCAAATATATTACCCTATAATTTTAGTTTAAAACTATTGATACTTAATATATTGTTATCAATTGTCTCTCCCCGCTTTTCTTAATAATTCAGTTATCATTTGTAATGTTTCATTTGCTCAGTAACTTTTAACAACATATTGTTTGTTTATTACGTCGTCATTTGCATTCGATTCTGTTAAATTTGCTATAATATTTTTATTTGCATCAAATTTCTTTATTTTTCTTATTATGAATTATTTTTCCAAATACTGTGATTTTTTCGCAATTTCAGTATTAACGGCATTTATATTTAATGTTATGCCCCCCCAGTGGCACAGTGGTATGTCTGCGGACTTATACGCTAGAATCCGGGTTTCATACCAGTGGTGGGCAGAGCACAGTATAGCCCATTGTGTAG
>NW_013675732.1:8056-19078 GCF_000517525.1 Limulus polyphemus
AACGCTAGTAATACCCGGGTTTCGTACTACCAGTGGTGGGACAGAGCACAGTACTAGCCCCTATTGGTTAGTAGTCTTTTGTAGTACTTAAATTAACTAAACAAACAAACAAACTTAATGTTATTAATTGTTTCTTTCGAATTTCATTCTAATTCACTTTAATATTTTGTTAAAATCTTCAATTTGCTCAATAACTTTTTTTATCTACATAATTTTTGTTGACTGCTTCATTTTCTGTAGAAGGATGACCGACGTTTTTAATCCTTTCTTTTTCTTTGCATCATTTTCTGTTAATGAAATATTTTCTAAATTACACAGTTGAGCGTGACAGTTTAAATATAGTTCAATTATCTAAATGATGAGTAAGGTTTAGTAGCTGTTTGTTGATTGTTTAATCTAGGCTTCATCAGAAGGATAAGAAGAATATACTTAACCGGTAACATAGTTACATTTTCGGTTTTACCGATTACTTTGAACATAATGGGGGTTGGGACCACATTACCTTCACTTATTGTACGCCGAACAATGCTTGAACTGTCTTTTAAACCTAGGATTAGAGTCATTGTTTAAAGTTTTAAATTTTGTAGAATCGTCCAGAATATCATGTATTTTATCAAGGTAGTCATTGTTAAAATACATGATATTCTGGCCGATTCTATAAAATTTAAAACCTTAAACAATGACCCTTTATCTCTTAGGAGTAGAGGGTTCCTATAAACGATCTCCCAGTCTTCTGACAGTCGATCCGACGTAAACGCCCTCATACGTTGACTGTTGAAAAAAACTGGATACGATATTTATACCTGACAAATTCTGAATTCTCAATAAAGGTCTGAACACGCATTCAAGGTGAAATTCTGGATAGATTCTGTTGATTAAGGTGTTTAGTTTCCTCTTCCAGATTCGTGAGTGTGAGCCTATGTACGGTAGAGGATCATTACTTGAAGCTTTGGAACGTCATAGTTCAGTGACCTGGACAGATGTAGTTGTTGAATGGTACTATTAAAAGGTTCGTCACATATCGAAGTAGCTAAAAAGATCCAAAATAAAAAGTTGTGATAAATATTGAAAATTAAGATCAAGAATGTTCTATGTATTATATCAACATATTTACATCCAGTAAGTGGGGAAAAAATCATCCAGGACGAGTTGGTAATTATAATAAACCAGAAAAACTGAAAAATATTAAAAATAATGAATTTCCCTGGTGCTATAAACGATATTCCAAAATTTTAATAGAACATAAATATGTCAATAAATATCTACAGTTATCGTGAAGAATGTATTATTTGTTCTCTAAGTACATCTAAAAATAAACAAAAGCGACATGTTAATCGTTTATATATAAAAGATAAAACTAATGCACATTAGTCTTGTCAAAAATTTATCTCGATTAATTAGAAGTCTAGTAATAAAGCATAAACCAAAACATATCCATGTGGTATATGCGTTCAGTATTTTTATTCAGAAGTCAGATTGAAAAAACACGAAGAAGTCTCTGTAAGACAAAGGAAGCTGCGAAGAATGAATGCCCTTGAAGCATTCAGTTATAAATTTAAGAATATACATGATTCACTAAGATTTCCTTTTGTTGTATATTTTGATTTTGAATGATTAAGAACAAGGATTGATACGTGTAATCCAGACACATCTGAGAGTTATACAATTACTTTTCAAAAACATGAACCTATGAGTTTTTGTTATTATATCAAGTATGTTCATGGACATTATCATAAAGATACTACAGTTTATAGAAGACCAAACGTACAAACTAAATTCGTGAAAATGTTTAAAATCGAAATTATAGAA
Source organism: Limulus polyphemus (assembly GCF_000517525.1). Classification (NCBI taxonomy): domain Eukaryota; kingdom Metazoa; phylum Arthropoda; class Merostomata; order Xiphosura; family Limulidae; genus Limulus; species Limulus polyphemus. The sequence goes on from NW_013675732.1 coordinate 9,866, forward strand.
ATAAAAAATATCTTATAATCTAATCAAAAATAGGTGGTTTAACCGATGAAAAAGAAGAATTTACAAATAATGATATTTGTCATATCTGTGATAAGCCAATAGGTGTTAAAAAGAAAGTTCACATCCATGAACTGGGAGCTATAGAAGACCTGCACACGGAAGTTGTAATCTAGTGTATAGAAATCATTCATTTATATCATTTATTATTTATATCAAAGAATTAGGTTGGGATAATAAAAAAATCGATATAACTCCAAACAAAGAAGAAAAATATATTTCATTTAGTAAAAAAAATCGATAACATGAAATTAAGATTCATAGATTCATTTAAGTTCATGGCTAGTAGTTTAGATAAACTTTCAAGTAATCTCAAAAACGAGCAGTTCAAAAATGCAAAGAAATATTTTCCAAAAGTAAGTTCGATCTTTGTAATAAGAAAATGAGTTTATATTTATGATTATATGGATTAGTTTGATAAATTCAATGAAACACAATTCCAACTAAAAGAAATATTTTTATAGTATACTGAATAAAGACTACAAGTATGCTCAAAACGTTTGTAAACAGTTTAAGATACAGAACATGGGAGAGTATTCAGATCTTTATGTAAAGACTGGGGTTTGATATTAGCTGATAATTTCGAAAACATTGGAAATGTTTGTTTGAAAACATATGTTATATCTTACTTGCTACTACGTAACACCTAGTCTATCGTAGGATATTATGCTAAAAATGATTGATGTTGAATTGAAGTATTGACTAAATATGATATGATCTTAATGCTTGAGAAAGGTATTCATGGAGATATATCTCAGTGTTGTAATAAGTATAGCAAACCAAATAATAAATACTCGAAAGATTATGATTTTAATAAGGAATCTATTTATTTATCTTACCTAGATACCAATAATCTTTGTTGATGAGCAATGAGTCAATATTTTCCCCATAAAGGATTTAAACGAAATGATACAAATATTGATGTAATGAAAGTACCTTGTAACGAATTTGTCGTTATGTATTTATTTTAATAAGAATGTTGTTTAGATTAAATCTGTATTTAAAAATATGCGTGACTTATAGTGTTAGATATGTATTGCGTGTAACGAATTTGTTATATATTTATTCTAATGTCAACGTCTGTTTGGATTGAGTTTATAGTTAAAAACGTGTCTAGGTTACAGTGTTGGATATGTATTGCGAAACTCCCGCTAATTCTCCAAAGTAGTAGAATATTCGTGAACTTAAGAATCGACAACATATCCACTTCCGTAACCAGTTATATATAGCTCAGTATTGTTGTCTGAATTTTCGAGAACATCTTTCCCGCGCCTATAAAAAAACATCCAACACGATGCATCAGACAGAGAGACTATTAGTTGTCCGCTATAAACCGTGTGCTAAAAACTCCGAAAGCTTTTTATAACACTCATCAATCAAAAAAATTAAGACATTTGACCAGGAACATTTATAAATTTCGAACATCAGTGGATTCTCATCGAACATTAGTAGTTTTATGAAAACATTATCTTACTTCAACGAACCAAGATTTCAGTGTGGTGACCAATGATATAAAGCTAGCTAGGTTCCCGGCAATCGTACGTACATCGACTTGAAGTTACCTCGCTAGATATCAAGGGAATTCCCATCTAGAGGAAGATTTGTATATTGTGTGTAAGTTAGTGAAAGTTTTGTTTATGAAACTTTGTTTGTAGTAACTAATCATAATAATTGCAATTGTAAATTATACTGTTGTGTATATATTAAAACATATTTGTGTGAAAAACGAAAACAGTGTGTATCGATTTTGTTGGCAAATAGCATAAATTAACTAAAATATCGGCATATTTCTAGATACTAAATCCAGAATACGATTCAACTATTAAATTTAATTGATTTAATTCGGCTTCTGACAATTTCAAATTCTCAATACGTAACAACCTGATGATTCTGAAATAGGCTATATTTTAGAAGTGGATTTATATTACCTGAATGAACTACGTGACTATCATACAGATATTCCTCTAGCACCAGAGAACACAATAGCGACCAATGAAATAAAATTTATATGATAAGAATAATTACGTGTTTCACTATAGAAATCTTAAACAATACTTATCATTAGAAATGAAACTGAGTAAACATTCCTAGTGTAAGAGTTCAAACAACCTGATTGATTTAAGAAATATAGTGACCTAAATAAACAAATTAGAACTAAAGCCACTGATGGTTTTGGAAAAAGATTTTTACAATTTGTTAAATAATTCTGTATTTGGAAAGACTGTGAAAGATATTAGAAAACGAGTTGGTATAAAATTGTATTCTGATGCAGAGAAAGTTGAAAAATTTATAGCTAAATCAAAGAGAACAATATTTACAGAAATCTTATCCCCTATCTTTGTCCTGAAATAAACAATCTAAAACCATCATGTTAACTTATAGAAGAATAAGCGGTACATTAATGCCAATGAAAATTAAATATTTGTACTAAAATGTTTACACCCAAAACAATTTTTCTTAAACAGAACCGTGGAGGTGTTATAAGTTTACGGCCAATCCCATTATTCGTTGGTAAAAGAGTAACCCAAAAGTTGGCGGAGGGTAATGTTGACTAGCTGCCTTCACTCTAGATTATTACCTTAAAATTTATTAGGAACGGCTAGCGTAGATTGTCCTGGAGTAGCTTTGCACGAAGATTCAACAAACAAATCATTCAAAGTTCTATGAAAAATGCTATGCTACCCAAAAAAGTACCAAACCTTTGTTATTTATGAAATTTCTTGTCCTACCTTTTATATATATTGTCCAAACCACACATTTATATATTACACTTTTCGAACACATAAAAAAAAAAAGAAGACTAGAAGCACGGAAATATTTTAACATCAACGATTCCGGAACATTCTTTGAACACAAAATGTGATATTAACTAGGACGAGTGTAAGGCCGTTGATAAATGGACTCTACCAAATCCTGAATCTATCTAAAGTTTTTAATCAAAAACTAACTAATTAATAGTTACAAATTACTGTTGTGAGCTATGTTCTGATATCGTAATTTAGACGTTTTATACTTTTTTGTAAGAGGAAGTTTTGGCATGAAAATAGTGCGACGCCTAAACATTTCCTGAGTGTCCGTGGGATCTTTCCATGACGCGTCATCTATATACTACTAAAACTCTGAGATTGTTTGTTTGTATGCTTGTCTGTAATTAAATACAGCAAAAAAGTCACACAATAGCGCCATACTTTTAATAATATAGTACTCCCACTCCCCCCTGAAATAAGAATAGAAACAGAATAAAACAAGTTTCGTAAAAATCGGGCCACGGGTTATCGAGTTAGCGCCGTCTTTCGGGTCACTTTTATGAAAATTTCTAGCATGAGTAATTTTACATCACACTACCATTCGCGCTCTTTACGAAACTTTTTCGTTCAAATCTATTTCCCTTTCAATGTTCCCATCTGGCCCGGCATGACCAGGTGGTTAGGGCGCTCGACTCGCAATCTGAGGGTCGCGGGTTCGAATCCCCGTTACACCAAACATGCTAACCCTTTCAGCCATAGGGGCCCGGCATCGCCAGGTGGTTAGGGCGCTCGACTCGCAATCTGCGGGTCGCGGGTTCGAATCCCCGTCACACCAAACATGCTCGCCCTTTCAGCCGTGGTGGCGTTATAATGTGATGGTCAATCCCACTATTCGTTGGTAAAAGAGTACCTCAAGAGTTGGCGGTGGGTAGTGATGACTAGCTGCCTTCCCCTAGTCTTACACTGCTAAATTAAGGACAACTAGCGCAGATAGCCCTCGTGTAGCTTTGCGCGAAATTAAAAACAAACAAATTAAGCATTGTATAACCAAAATAATAGTAAATTACATTAAATGTATTTATCTTTAAAATGTATTTTAGACATTATTAAATTAACAGATATTAATACACAAACATTTATGTATATACATATATTACTGTTGACGAGGGTAACATAACGTACAAATGAGGGCACGAAGGGTAATTTTTCTTCAACTACACATGTTCTTTAACATTCGTGTGCAATTTTTCACCCTGTAGAAGAACTGTATTTTATATATAACAAACAAGTACCCGTTCCCAGTGACTGGGAAAGTTGAAGCTAACCTAGCAAAAGTACCCGTCCCCAGTGACGGAAACGTTTAAGTGAATCTATTTAAATTATTTCGTGGACTTTAAAAAGGTTAATCGTATTGCACTCTTGGTTTCACTCAAAGCCAAAGCTCCGATCTACTTATATTGCCTACTGTGGAAAGCAATTGTTGAGCATTTCAATCATGCTAAGAGCCGCTCATCAATAACATACGGCAAATCTACATTTTTATTCTTTAAGTTACGTCACATTTAGAAATGTGAATGATAAGTGTGATTAATTCCTAACAATGTAGTGTAGAATATCCTGCTTGTGAAAATAAAATTTGACATCGACATGATTCATGCTGTTCTCCCATCATTTCAAAAGTGAATGTTGAGTTTTACCTGCGAGCGCCAGTTTTCAAACGGGAGACAGACAAAAGCTCGGACGCACACGACGGTTCGCAATATATATATATATATATTCGTGTGGTTTTAATGATAAAATCCATGCCTGGATCTTGTTTTTTCAGAATTAAGTATAACTAATCACTTTATCATACATTTAACACCTTTATATTTTCCTTTCTTTTGTAAAATAATATTGACATTTTTTATAAGCACATTAACATAAAATTCAATTAAATATTGCTTGATTTTACTCAAAGAGTTTTACGTTTCAGATATTTTATTTGTTGTGTTATAATCGTGTCCAATTTTATGCGTGTTAAATATTGAGTAACTTATCCTCGAAGTTAATATCAATTGAATTAACTCCGTATTCATCTTTGTATATTCACTCGAAGTTAATATCAATTGAATTAACTCTGTATTCATCTTCAATTGATATTAACTTCGAGTGAATATACAAAACTTCGAGTGAATATACAAAAAACGAATACAGAGTTACTTCCATTGATATTAACTTCGAGTGCATATACAAAAAACGAATACAGTGTTAATTCAATTGATATTAACTTCGAGTGAATATACAAAAAACGAATACAGAGTTAATTAATATCAATGAAGTAACTCTGTATTCGTTTTTTGTATATTCACTCGAAGTTAATATCAATGAAGTAACTCTGTATTCGTTTTTTGTATATTCACTCGAAGTTAATATCAATGAATTAACTCTGTATTCGTTTTTTTGTATATTCAAGCATGATTGTTTCAAATCTAATTCCAAAACTTTTCAGCTTTGTTTAAAAAAAAAACTCTATATTATTTTGGTAAAACTTTTGCAGAGGATTCAAGAAATTTCATCAATTCAAAAAATATGTTGCAATTTGTAGATACGAAAATCATTTTGTTTTAGAGCTTACAACTAACCTGTTAGTTACATGTTAATTGTTAAATGTAATTTGTTTTTGTTCTGACAAAGTTCATTATGATTGGTTAGAGAAATCAAATTTTCAAATTTGTATATTTTGTAATAAAAACTTGTATACATTTATGCAAAAACTAAATTTTAACTTTGTAACCCCAATCTAACTGAATTATCTTCATTAAAGTTACACAAGTTATTTATATATTTATGATTTGTATTATAAGCTGGGTTAAAAACGAGGGGCCTCAGCGGTAAATCTGGAGGCTTATAACGCTAAAATTATGTTTTAGATACCCGCAGTGAACAGGGCACTAATAGCCCATTGCGTAGCTTTGTGTTTAACAACAAACAGAAAAGCTGGGGAAAGAACATTTCTAAGACTAGATTGTTACTATGCGGAAACAATGAATACGAGTTAAGCAAAAGATACAGTCCCTGCATTATGTAGTACCATGCCTCTACGCTCTCAGCCCCGCATCGTGTAGTACCACGCCTCTACGCTCTCAGCCTGTTTGATGTGAATTTTATAAACCTGCTAATGATTAATGAATGCCTATGGGCTGAACATGCTGGTATTAAACTAGGTATTCATCCTCCTCTCTTTAAGCCACTGAAGTTGAAGAAAATTTGTAGGTCTTGCCATTATCAGCCCGTATCACGTTTTTCTTTGATACGTCTTATAAACTGTGTCCCTTCGACCATAGCCACTTCTGCCAGCATGAAAACACGTTTCTATGGTTATTATGTTGAGTTACGAGTTTAATTTTTTGGATCGACTCATCCGCAGTAATTCTCAGTTTACATCTTTGTTTATACGATCTACTGTGGGTAATAAAGTTTAATAATACGCTCGTTATTGGCTCATTAGACTTCGTATACACCTGTGAGAAGGAAGTGGTTTAGTGTAAAAAATCATCATGGTTTTGAAGAAACAAAATGAAGCTGAAATGTATACATAATTTTATTATTATTTTTTTAATTAATTCTGAAGCTTGTTTACATTGAAAACTCTAAGGTACATAACCGTCGAATATACAACATTTGTGGCCAGAGTATCCAGTATCAGGATCCAAGAATCTAATTCAATTCGAAGTAGGATAGAATAGGCTGAAAGCAAGAAAAAATATTATAAATACTAAAACTTGAAACTGTTTTACTATAATATATGAGCAAATAAAATTATACTAACAACTACTACCTCAAACGATGTTAGCACACACTGGAAGCAAGTATAATTATCAAATAAACTACCTTCTTAAAATGTGTTTGTACAGGTAAAATTACCATAACAACTACCACATTAAAAATGTTACCAGAGAGTTAGGTAAAATAATTCTTACAAAATTCCATCTGATAATGTAATACTACAGATTGTGAGTAGATAAAATAATAAAAAAATCGAGTAACATAAACTGTATTACCACAGATGGCGAGCAGGTAATACCATCATAATCACTTCCACTTTGAATTGCATTACGACTGACTGTGTGCAGGAAAGGTGATGGTATACTGTATTACCTCTTTCTGTGAGCAAGCACAGTTTATTATAAAAACTCCCACCCTAAACTGATTTACAGGAGATATTTATTAAATACAATGGTCATATTTACTAACACTTTAAGGTGTATTGGTACATAGGGTGAGTAGGTAAAAATAATCATAAAAATTATCCACCTATATTGTGTCAGCAGAGACTGTGAGATGGTGAGATTATCAAAAACACTATCACTTTAAGATGTATTAATAAAGACTGCGTGCAAATAAAATTATCATAAAATTAACATGTTAAACTGTGTTAGTACACATTATAGGGAGGTAAAGTTGCCCTAACAACTACCACCACAAGTTGTGATAGTACAGACTGCGAGGAGATTACATTATCAGAACATTTCAATCTATATCAACACGAGCTGAGAGGGTGTAAAGTTATAAAACTGCCAAATATTTATAAAAAACTACTACCTTAATATATAAAGTGTGAGCAAGTAAATTTATGATAAGTAATACTCCCTTAATGAATGGTACTACTGAGTGTGAGTGAGTAAAATAAACATATAAACTGATACTGTAAAAGATGATACTACAGCATTGCCATAGGAAGCGATTTTGTAGTGGTCAGACCTTTGCCACAGCTAAACAATGAGTCACATGCAAAGCATGTCATTTCTTTGGGGGAGGGGGGTCTGGGAGCATGTCCCCACAAAATGTTTGAAAATTTAATGCTATGAAATTGAATTTTGAGCCATTCTAAATACAAATACTGCATACACACAAGATAATGTATTGAATTAAAAAAGCAAGTTTTAATACATAAGCTGTAGCTATACACGCCATGAAATAATGCGCTTTTTTAGATGAAAAAACCCGAACAACCTATATATCAAAACAAAATATTTATTAAATGAAATAGTGAAATGAAGGTGGTTAATAAAAGTGTTCCAAAACGCGACATTAATTTCTTGACGACCTAATAATTATAAAATACACTATTGTAAGCTGTGATACTAGAGAGTATGACCAAATACGAGTATAATGAAAAATGTCTCCTTAATCTACATTACCACAAACAGTATGATCATACAAACTTCTCCCTATATTACCACAAATAATATGATCATATAAACTTCTCCCTATATTACCACAAACAGTATGATCATACAAACGTTTCCCTAGATTAACACAAACAGTATGCTCATACAAACTTCTCCCTACATTACCACAAACAGTATGATCATACAAACTTCTCCCTACATTACCACAAACAGTATGATCATACAAACTTCTCCCTACATTACCACAACAGTATGATCATACAAACTTCTCCCTACATTACCACAAACAGTATGATCATACAAACTTCTCCCCATATTACCACAAACAGTATGATCATATAAACTTCTCCCTATATTACCACAAACAGTATGATCATACAAACGTTTCCCTAGATTAACACAAAGAGCATGACCATACAAACTTCTCCCTACATTACCACAAACAGTATGGTCATACAAACTTCTACCTACATTACCACAAACAGTATGATCATACAAACTTCTCCCTACATTACCACAAACAGTATGATCATACAAACTTCTCCCTACATTACCACAAACGGCATGGTCATACAAACTTCTCCCTACATTACCACAAACAGTATGATCATACAAACTTCTCCCTATATTACCACAAACAGTATGATCATACAAACTTCTCCCTACATTACCTAAAAGAGTATGATCATACAAACTTTTCCCTACATTACCACAAACAGTATGATCATATAAACTTCTCCTAATATTACCACAAACAGTATGATCACACAAACTTTTCCCTATATTAACACAAACACTATGATCATACAAACTTTCCCTACATTACAACAAACAGAATGATCATACAAACTTTTCCCTATATTACCACAAACAGTATGATCATACAAACTTCTCCCTACATTTCCACAAACAGTATGATCATACAAACTTCTCCCTATATTACCACAAACAATATAATCGTACAAACCTTTCTTTATATTACCACAAACAGTATGATCATATAAACTTCTCCCTACATTACCACAAACAGTATGATCATACAAACGTTTCCCTATATTATAACAAACAGTATGATTATACAAACTTCTCTCTACATTACCACAAACAGTATGATCATACAAACTTCTCCCTACATTACCACAAACAGTATGATCATACAAACTTCTCCCTACATTACCACAAACAATATAATCATACAAACTTCTCCCTACATTACCACAAACAATATGATCATA
>NW_013675733.1:0-2968 GCF_000517525.1 Limulus polyphemus
AACTACGTCAATGATCATTCCTTTCAACCGCATTAACTACGTCAATGATCATTCCTTTCAACCGCATTAACTACGTCAATGATCATTCCTTTCAACCACATTAACAACGTCAATGATCATTCCTTTCAACCACATTAACTACGTCAATGATCATTCCTTTTACATATATATATTTAATGGAGAAAGCTACCAAACCATTATTAATTTGTAAAAGTCTGTACTATCCATCGAAATGAGTATGACCTCACTCCAAGGAGGGCATGATGGAGAAACGGTGCCAAGCAAGTATAAGCTTTATTGAACAAGAGGATTACAGCAAGTTTACGACCTTTCTACATCCAGCTTACAAGGGCAGAAAGTCTGCATGCAAATTTATAAAAACATATCTGAATATACCTAAATAACTATTATTTTTCTAGTCAGTTCAATCGTCACAGCTTTCCTCCTTCCTTATCTCGGCACCCCTGAACTTACAAGTTAACTCCCTGTAATAATTTTTCTTATATCACGGAAAGATAAAATCCACTACTATGTAAAGCCTATTCGTATCCTGTCGATTTGCCCTCGTCCATGGTTACTGATAAGGGTGGAATTATCATCATGGTGTTAAGGAAACACATAGGTTTAAGAAATCAATTTGAAACAAAAATAAGATTATTACTTTGAGGGCTTTTGTAGAGGTGGTAACTATTGGAAATTTTGATAGAAGTTCTAAGTATTTTCAAGGATTTGTTGTATAAATTCTGGTTGTGAACTCGTATTGTGAGAGATGAGTTACAGAGTATCGTATTTTTGTGATACGAGTGGAAACCAATACAACTCTTGTAACTAATAGTAAATGAATCGATACATCATACTGCACATTTATATTTAGTATATTAAACAGCTTGTTGGTTAAATAATTCACAAGAATAAATTGATAGCATCAATTCTTGAAATTCCTGTATAAATATAGAATCACTGTGATGAGTGAAATACAATCTTGTAGATATGAAGGTAAACTTTATTCAAGTGTAGAAGCTTCCAAGCCAGTAAAAAAAACAAACTAAATAAACTAATCAAAATAAACAACAAAATTACAAATTCTATTTAGAATTATGAAATGGACATAATACAAGGGACAATTCAAGAGGATATAAACTGTAGTTAAACATAATAAAATGGACAATTCAAGAGGATATAACCTGTAGTTAAACATAAAAGGGACAATTCAAGAGGATATAACCTGTAGTTAAACATAAAAGGGGCAATTCAAGAGGATATAACCTGTAGTTAAACATAATAAAAGGGACAATTCAAGAGGATATAACCTGTAGTTAAACATAATAAAAGGGACAATTCAAGAGGATATAACCTGTAGTTAAACATAATAAAAGGGACAATTCAAGAGGATACAACCTGTAGTTAAACATAAAAGGGGCAATTCAAGAGGATATAACCTGTAGTTAAACATAAACCATAATTGAAACCTTAAAATGGAAGATGTACATCAAAATAAAAAGAGTACAAAATGTAAACAATACTAGGCATAAATATGGGAAAAATAGAATTAATCATGAAAAAACCAGCCAGCACACAAATCAAATAAGTATGTGAAACAAGTTTAGCTATCTTAACACAACTGCATTAAATTCCAATGATCAGAGAAGCCAATGGTGGAAAGGCAGGAGGGGTGTTAGAAGATCCTGACAATAAGAGTACCAGTTTTATATAATTCAATGCCAGGCCACATATACAATTACTGGATCTTTTACATACAGAAACCATAGACAGATACTTGAAATATCTTACTTAAAAAAGGATGTTTCTCATATGATTTCAGTCACACACACATCCATAAACGATAGTCCTAAATAGAGAACATGCTCTGTCACAAGAGACTGATTTAAACCTGCAAAGCTTCCAAACATCAATGACCACTGGTTTACCAAATTCTCAAGTCCAACAATAACACAATATTTTAAACAGTATGCCTGAAAGAAAAGTTTGATTCTTGCAGCTTCGAAAAGTAAGATCTTGTGGTGGAAAAAAACAGGCAGGCCTATTAATAATGATTTTAACAGAGTCTGGATGTACATTCTTTATGACATACAAGATGTGGTTATTATGTTTATAATTATTAACTGGTCATGGTGGTAAGTTTTTCCTTTAATAAATACAATAATGGCATCTTTTCCTTAGCCACCAAAGTTAACTTTGTGCATTTTTTATCTATGATCTATAGTCTTCATGTAGTTGAAACATACATTATCTATGTTAAAAAACATGATCCCTCTATTTATTATAGAGGGTTACAGTGACACCTTAAAAAAGCTGGGGGAACACACATTGTTAAAACTATACAAACATTTTTGAAAATTCTTGGATTACTTAACTTGTCCATATTATAAACCAAAAAAAACACGAGACGATATTACTACAGAAATACACAACACAAGACTATATTACTACAGAAATACATAACACGAGACTATATTACAACAGAAATACAGACTATATTACTACAGAAATACACAACACGACTGTTGTAATGTAGTCTGGTGTTGTGTATTTCTGTAGTAATGTAGTCTGGTGTTGTGTATTTCTGTAGTAATAAAGTCTGGTGTTGTGTATTTCTGTAGTAATATAGTCTCGTGTTGTGTATTTCTGTAGTAATATAGTCTGGTGTTGTGTATTTCTGTAGTAATATAGTCTGGTGTTGTGTATTTCTGTTGTAATATAGTCTGGTGTTGTGTATTTCTGTAGTATTATAGTCTCGTGTTGTGTATTTCTGTAGTAATATAGTCTCGTGTTGTGTATTTCTGTAGTAATATAGTCTTGTGTTGTGTATTTCTGTAGTAATATAGTCTCGTGTTGTGTATTTCTGTAGTAATATAGTATCGTGTTGTGTATTTCTGTAGTAATATAGTATCGTGTTGTGTATTTCTGTAGTAATATAGTAAAATACACAACACAGACTATATTACTA
>NW_013675733.1:3676-5884 GCF_000517525.1 Limulus polyphemus
CACAACACAAGACTATATTACTACAGAAATACACAACACGAGACTATATTACTACAGAAATACACAACACGAGACTATATTACTACAGAAATACACAACACTAGACTATATTACTACAGAAATACACAACACAAGACTATATTACTACAGAAATACACAACACAAGACTATATTACTACAGAAATACACAACACGAGACTATATAACTACAGAAATAGATATAATCAGATGATATAAAAAGTTCATCAAGCCTATGAATTCTGAATGGATATTAATATCAAATAATTACCACCATGTATAATATTGATGAGTTATTCTACATTATTGGAGCAGTCAGGTAGTATCATTCATACATTCCAAGAAACGAAAGTTGAGGAGGTTCACGTTTTATCACGGCCACTGTGATATGCATAGATACTAAAAACTACTGAAGGTATTCCACAAATGATCCAATATATTTAGCACTGCTTGGTTTTTTTTTGAAATACTTGTAGCTACTACATTTATTGAAAGAAAAAAAATATACATTCTGAAGATTACCGAAATCTGTTATGTACAAACACACCTCCAACTGTTATCTTTGTTCACTATAATTTCAATCTGTACATTATCAGCACGAAAGTCTAATTGTGTCTACTAGTTTAATAAAGTGTTTCTGTACCGGTTTCACAAAACCCAAAATGCATAAATTACAAATCGAAGCTATATGCACCTGGTGATGTTACATAATAACTTACTTGGATAGCTATTTGTTTATACACTTTTCAAATATTTACACTTTCTAATCAATTGCAGCAACAAGAACGTATCCCACAATCAAGATTTTGGCAACCGTTAGCTTCCAGTGGATATGGTCCTTCTTCAATATGATCACAGTAATACAAATTTTCGGCTGCTAGTTCTGGAGCCGTGTTTACCACATCGCACAAGTTTGGTCCAGTTATATTCCAGCAGCCTGAAACATCTAAATGCTGCAGGTACTTAAAAAGTCCAGAATCGGCAAGTAAGCTGAAAATAAAATCAAGATGACAATCAAAAATGGAACATATTTTTGTAATTAATCGAGTTAAAGGATAAGTACTCAATTAGAAATAACAAATAATCAGAAAACATAATGAATAAGATGCTCAGAAAGAGGCCTAAGGAGTAAAGTAACAATCTGACGAAGTGGATATCTTGTTCATACAATACTTCAAAGAACTATACTTAAAAACAATATTTCTGTCAGGGATTCAACACACCACCTCTTTTAAGAATTTGACAAAAATTAGACCTACAGTAGTATTTATAGAAGGGTCATTTGAAGCTTTTGTTAACTACCAATCACATTATCTTGTTTCTATTACAAGTAGTTTGTATATGAAGAGTAATTGTTCTTAAGTCATACTGCAATTAATAAAATATCACTAGAAATTAAATTATTTAAAAAAAACAATCATGATAAAATTCACGAGTTGTGTTATACAGTGTCTACATTCACATGATAATATGAATATTTTTAAAATAGTCAAGCATTTGATATTCAAATGAACTAAACAACTATAACACACTTGTTTACATAATGTCATTACTTAAAATAGTTGCATTTCTAGGTATAGCTACTTGTTTGTCTGCACATATTTTTAATCAAAAGTATTGTATACTTTACCTTCAATTTTAACACTAATTAAAGCTATTTCCTGCTTAACACCTAAAACTATGTGTAAACTAATTCATCTTAATGGCCAGTTTCTAATTCCAGACTTTCAAAACTGTGTGAAGTCTAAAATAATAAAAAAAAGCATTAAATTGAATGGATTACAAGTTAAGCATGTAGTGATATACGAGTAGACTACCTTTACTGGATTACAAGTTGAGCATGTAGTGATATACGAGTAGACTACCTTGTAGTGATATACGAGTAGGCTACCTTGTAGTGATATACGAGTAGACTACCTCTACTGGATTACAAGTTGAGCTTGTAGTGATATACGAGTAGTGATACACATAGTGATATGTAGTGATATACGAGTAGACTACCTCTACTGGATTACAAGTTGAGCATGTAGTGATATACGAGTAGACTACCTCTACTGGATTACAAGTTGAGCATGTAGTGATATACAAGTAGACTACCTCTACTGGATTACAAGTTGAGCATGTAGTGATATACGAGTAGTGATACACATAGTGATATGTAGTGATATACGAGTAGACTACCTCTACTGG
>NW_013675733.1:6841-8115 GCF_000517525.1 Limulus polyphemus
GGATTACAAGTTAAGCATGTAGTGATATACGAGTAGACTACCTCTACTGGATTACAAGTTAAGCATGTAGTGATATACGAGTAGACTACCTCTACTGGATTACAAGTTGAGCATGTAGTGATATATGAGTAGACTACTTTGTAGTGATATACGAGTAGACTACCTCTACTGTCATTTCTCACATGTTTTCCTGACTCTTCAGGAAGAGCCAAGTGTCACTTGTTTCAGGTCATGATTTCTCATACAAGTTGTATATAAACTGGCACAGAAGCTTAATGTGCACATAGTTATACACTACCTCTACTGTCATTTCTCACATGTAACCACTTCTCACATGTTTTCCTGACTCTTCAGGAAGAGCCAAGTGTCACTTGTTTCAGGTCATGATTTCTCATATAAGTTGTATATAAACTGGCACAGAAGCTTAATGTGCACATAGTTATACACTACCTCTATTGTCATTTCTCACATGTTTTCCTGACTCTTCAGGAAGAGCCAAGTGTCACTTGTTTCAGGTCATGATTTCTCATATAAGTTGTATATAAACTGGCACATTAAGAAGCTTAATGTGCACATAGTTATACGCTTGTTTCAACACCCAGTTGCACTGTGTTTATTACTTATTACTTTCAGTCAATATCTGAAAGTGAAACATACATTCATAAAGACCTCAATCAGTAAGGTACCTGAAAATGTTATGCAGAAATCAATAAAAATAATGAACTTAAAACAAAATTATAGTCAGTAGTAATGGAGCACAAGTCATGAAATATAATCAGGAAGTGGACTCTCAGAGATGTAATCAGTAAATAACAGAAAGTGGACTATCAAAACTTAGTCAGTAAATAATAGGAAGTGGACTATCAAAACGTAATCAGTAAATAATAGGAAGTGGACTATCCGAGACGTAATCAGGAAGTAATAGGAAGTGGACTATCAAAATGTAATCAGTAAGTAACAGGAAGTAATAGGAAGTGGACTATCAGAGACGTAATCTGTAAGTAATAGGAAGTGGACTATCAGAGACGTAATCAGTAAGTAATAGGAAGTGGACTATCAAAATGTAATCAGTAAGTAACAGGAAGTGGACTAACAGAGACGTAATCAGTATGTAACAGGAAATGGACTGTCAGAGACATAATCAGTATGTAACAGGAAGTGGACTATCAGAGATGTAATCAGCAAGTAACATGGAGTGGACTATGAGATGTAATCAGTAAGTGACATGGAGTGACTATCAGAGATGTAATCAGTAAGTGACATGGAGTGACTAT
>NW_013675733.1:8827-10924 GCF_000517525.1 Limulus polyphemus
GTTAGACTGGGTGATTAATCAATGTAATCCAAGCACATCAATTACATGGATCAGTGTCATGTATATAAAATAACAGATTAACCAAACATAAGATTAAACTGATTATTGTCACAAAAATAATCAACCAATCAAAATATTACCATTATGACTGTTCAGCTTAATTAAGTAGTGTAGTGACTCGTGAAAATAATCAAAAACATTGTTTGGACTAAGTAATAGTGTAACTTTAAATTAATATATTGCTAACTTATTACAAGCATAATCAGTGTTATGTATGGTAAGCATGGTATGGAGGTTTATTAGGTCCGTGCAGGAGTACATACAATTTTGCAGTTTTGCATTTTGCAGTTTTTACAGGCATTTTTAACAATTACATATAAGGGAAGCAACTTTTTATGTCCTAAGATAACCTTTTATTAATCATGAATTTACATAACTTCCGTCCAAGGGATGGGTACTCCATCTAGTATTGAATAAGTTGCTTATTTAACTGTGTCTGTAAGAAATCACTAGACATGGACTAAAGACAAGCCTAACAACATGCAACACCATTAACCTACTTAACCAGGGCTTCCGTTTTGTTAAAACTAGCTCTAACTAGATATGGAAAACAAAAACCTGGCTGTTTCACGTGCTGCTTAATCACTGCCTAGTACAGTAGGCTTTAACACGTTTAATTTAATGCACACATGTTTCTACAGTTACTTCCAAACTGTTAACATATCAATCACTTTAATGTGTTCTTTCTACACTTTCATCATATCAACACCTTGCTTAAAAGCTGATGATGGAATTATAAAAAAATGTTAAATGTTGTTAATTAAAGATGTTTTGTATTGCAATGTTGTTGTTATTTATTATTATAATTTTATGAATAATACTGAATTAGTAAATGTTATCTGTCTTCATTTTTCTAAGATTGAAGTGAGTATCTTTTCACTGAATTATATATTATCAATGACAAACTGTGAGAGGACAGCGTGACTTCACACTTTGGACTCGTAGCCAGACGGTTCGAGGCTGGCTTGCATCATGCTAACCAGCTGTTAACTGTAGGTTAACTTGCACTGAACTGGCATCCTGTCCAGGGTAGAATGTGTCCCAATTAAGTACCAGGTCCTATGTCCCATCTTGGCATGGATGAGATTTGATGTTTTTTTTATCACACACAAAAATCTTTATTAGTTTTACCATCTGAAATCTAAAGACAATAATTTTTAATGCAGAATTATTTATTTAATTTTAGTAGAGTAGTCTTGTGAAACTTTACAGGGAGAAACCAATGGTACAGTATTAATTGTATTTTCAGCTTGTCACATGTTTCATATCACAATGGATATGATACATTTTCATGTACAAATGTTACTTAATCCTAAACTGTTGTTCTTGAAGATGAATATTAAACGAAGGGTTGTTCAAAAATGTTTTTAAACAAGCTGAAAATAGGAATAGCATTCTTACGTGAGAATAATCAATTAACAAGTCCAATCATTAATCACTTACCAAATTCCACTAATCTCCCTGCTCCATTTCTAATTGTGTTGAGAGATTGGCTGATAAAAGTATGTTATTAATTTAATGTCATTGCCCTAAAACTTTCTGTAACTTATACCGGACATTTATCAAGTCAAAAACTCTCTCCTTTAAACAATCTAAGCAAAACTGTAAAATCAGGGTAATGAAAGCATATAGAGAGTTTGGAGTACAATTAGCAATGGTTTATATTTTGTCAGTACGTAACCTAGGACTAGCATAGCTCCAGTAAGTAGCCTAGGACTAGCATAGCTGCAGTAAGTAACCTAGGACTAGCATAGCTCCAGTAAGTAACCTAGAACAAGCATAGCTCCAGTAAGTAGCCTAGGACTAGCATAGCTCCTGTAAGTAACCTAGAACAAGCATAGCTGCAGTAAGTAACCTACGACTAGCATAGCTGCAGTAAGTAACCTACGACTAGCATAGCTCCTGTAAGTAACCTAGGACTAGCATAGCTCCTGTAAGTAACCTAGGACTAGCACAGCTCCAGTAAGTAACCTAGGACTAGCACAGCTCCAGTAAGTAACCTAGGACTAGCACAGCTCCAGTAAGTAACCTAGGACT
>NW_013675733.1:11794-14016 GCF_000517525.1 Limulus polyphemus
AGCATAGCTCCAGTAAGTAACCAAGGACTAGCATAGCTCCAGTAAGTAACCTAGGACTAGCATAGCTCCAGTAAATTACCTAGGACAAGGATAGCTTCAGTAAGTAACCTAGGACAAGCATAGCTCCAGTAAGTAACCAAGGACTAGCATAGCTCCAGTAAGTAACCTAGGACTAGCATAGCTCCTGTAAATTACGTAGGACAAGGAGAGCTCCACTTATTGCAAACATGGCAATAAGTACACATAAAACAGTACTAATGATACAGAGAACAGAATTAGCACACAAACCTGAAAAAAACAAAACAACTCTTAACAGAAAATCTCACACAAGATACTCTGGAAGGTATATTAAAGAACCAGAATCACTATAAAATCTAACTATATAATAAAAGTAGTGTATTAAAGTGAGGAAGCACAATTTAAGAAACCACAGTTGATATGAAAACTAGACAAATAATGAAAGAAGTGTGTAATAGAAAGGTAGGTAATTCAAGAAACAAAAACAATTATGAAATATGTACAATGAAGAGAATTTTCAGAAAAAGAAACCATTTTAATATATAATCAAAATATTCAGACAATAGTCATCTAACTATGATAAGCAAAGACCAAAGGTTTAAAATCAGTATATATACTCTAGAGTTTTGTTACATTAAAGAGAGCAAGACTTCGATTGCCTCCTATACATCATAACCTGTAAAAAAAAAAGAAACTGGCTGAAGAGTTTTCTTAAAGTCGTGAAAGCTTTACCAACCAAGTAAAAATAAAAATTAATAATAATTTAAACCACGATCAAAATCATGAATCTATGAAGACAATATGAAAATGACTATATTTAATAAACAATAATCACCAGGTAGGTGTACCTTTGACACATAATAACAAATTAATAAGTAAACTCAATAGATGAAACAATAAGTAAGCTAGTATGGAGCACAACTTGCACGTGTTCTCACAGACATGGAACAGGATATTACATATCTTGATGCTGAAGTCAAATCTCAAGTTACAATCCTCAATATATTTAGACAGCTACAACACTTTGGGTGGGATAAAAACCTAAAATGTATATGATGAACTATAAATTCAGAAAATTAATAAATTTCAATACATAAGAGTCAACAATCTAAACTTAATGACAACGTTCAGCAGTTTGTTAAGGAGCCAGAAATGGAAAAAAATTGTCATTAAATTTGAATAAACTTCTGACTTGTTTTATTTATCTAATTAACATGACATCCAGTAAAACATCTTAAATACTACATTTATCAATGACATATTCTTATTAGAAGCATGTTTACATGTAATACTGGTTCTTAAGTAATTGATAAATCACTGACATTAAAAAGTTTACCACTCAGTTCTTAGATTAAGAATGCTACTGACTTATTTTTATATATATTAGAGATTAGCACTCAATTAGCAAATTTTATAAACATCTATGTATGACAATAAAACTGCATATTTCACACTTCGATTTCAAAATACTTTCCAAGTATTTCACATGGATATCTGTGCTCAATGTAAAACATAAAGTTAGTACAAAAAATAAAAACATACCTCAAACCTCTGTCTGTGATTTTGTAACAACCAGAAAGGCTCAGGAATTCCAAACTGCTGGAAATTCCAGAATGATAATTAACATCAATATCTTGATAAACTTCTGAAATTTGTTTCACCGTTTCGTGGTTATAACCATTGCAGCAACACTGATATGTGGTACGGAAAGGACAATGCATAGACAACTTTTCTAACTGGGATAACGAAGTGCCTCCACTCCTTCTGACAAGATGTGCACATCTATAAATATCACACTGAGAATCACAATTAAAGTTCCAATGGGGATTACTTTTGTTCTCAGCTTTATGTAGAAATTGTTCTTCATTGTTATATAAAACGTTTTTTCCCCATGATTTCTGACACAGTTCATTAACTGTCTGTGGTGCTGGTTTGAGGATCATGCTTTCAGCAAGTCTATAAAGTCCAAGATCAGTTAATCCACTACACCCAGAGAAGTCCAAATGTTTAAGAAATCTTACTCCTCCAGAGTTCACAAGCCTAAGTTAATAAAAACCAATAATCACTACATATAACAAAATCAGCAACCAGAACATAATGCAAACAACACTTTATCGGAGTTACAGAAGCTCAGTGTACGTACGAAGTTATAAATAACTGTAACGAGAATAACAGAAGCTCAGTGTACGTACGAATTTATAAAT
>NW_013675733.1:14664-16813 GCF_000517525.1 Limulus polyphemus
CCCATTCTCTGCTCGTCCAGATGTACCAAAACATCATTATACAGTATCGTACATTGTACGACCATATATTCCCATCAGATGGTCAGCAGTGTACATTTAGTGCCCATTCTCTGCTCGTCCAGATGTACCAAAACATCATTATACAGTATCGTACATTGTACGACCATATATTCCCATCAGATGGTCAGCAGTGTACATTTAGTGCCCATTCTCTGCTCGTCCAGATGTACCAAAACATCATTATACAGTATCGTACATTGTATGACCATATATTCCCATCAGATGGTCAGCAGTGTACATTTAGTGCCCATTCTCTGCTCGTCCAGATGTACCAAAATGTCATTATACAGTTACTGAATTTGTCAATAAGTTGGAAAACACACAAAAGAAAAACATTTTAAAATGTACTGATTAGTTTTGTCTGCTTCATAGAACAAAGTCATGGTAATTATACAAAATGTGTTAAAAACACCTCTTTTTGTTAAAACGTATTTATATTTATTATCAGAGCTCAATTTTAAGGAAATTTCCAGGTTGTCTTTCAGAAGACCTGACCTGTATCAGATGTTGTCCAAAAGGCTGTACTGGTTGTCCAAAAAAGAACAAAACATAAACCCTCAAAAAAGATCCAATTACAACAATATTGATGTCTGAAGACCCTTAAAAAGACCCAATTACAAGAACTTTGATGTTTTTATATCTTATTTATTTATTTACAAAAAGTACAATTAATGTTTAGTTGGTAATTCTGCATCTTTATTCAACTAATTTTTGACATTTTATTTCCCAGGAAGTTTCGTTACATTGGAAAAAATAAGCCCAAACTATGCTAATGTTACATAGTATCTTAAGGAAATAAACAGTCAATGACGTGTAAAACTTTTAAACAGAACAGTGATTTTGGTCAATCATGTTCAATGTTTTCACTCTAACCAGCTTGGCCAGTCCACCAAGTACAGTAAAGTACATCTTGTAGTAATACTAAATTTGGATTTGACCTCTCACACAAACTATGATACCATAATATGTATACACACACACCACTGATATATATTGTCGTTCATACCTGTAGCTTGTATTGACTTGGAGAGAGACAAAGTTAGCCATATTTTATTTATTGTTATTCTATTTAGTGCTGATCAAAACTTTCATAAAATTTTGTTTGCAGTTATCATTATTATGATCTGGATTTTCCCACTTTTCTCATGGTAGCTAGGCCTTCCGTATTTCCTAGACTTCATTGGTCGTGTCTGTATAACGTTACCTTAGGCCTATAAGCGTGTAATTAAAAGGTGGTCAGTGATTGAACTATGATGATTGATGATGAAAATTCTGAGTTTGATTTTGTAAGTATGATCGTTTTAATTCCTACAAAAGGTTTACTGGTAAGAAGTTGAGACAGTCATGTTAGTTTTATTGTCGTAAGCATCTATATTAGAAATTAAATCTCACTAAATATTTGTGTTATTGCCATTCATATTTGTTGTGAATTCCAACCTGCCCATATATATGCAAATAAAGATTGAGCAATACAATGCATGGTAATGTAACTAACTGAGCTGTATACACTGTACCATGTTACCACACATAGCCATTCATGCTCAGTTGTACTCCATACAAAATTTACATGCATACAGCACATAGTCGTAGCTTGTCCACAATAGAAATTTTAATGACTAAACAGCATTATTAGCCAGTACCAATATTTCCCTTGTTGGTCATTTGAGGAAGTTTTTAGTAGTCACGGAGGACCGTTAAACTCAAGTCCTGATTACCCTTGCATGTTGTCACTTGTGTTTATTCTGTTGTTTGAAAAAAACACAATGGAGTTTCTGATAGTCTTGACTTTAAACTATCCTCAACTGGAGGAGGATACCTGCCTACTCGAGTAGTGTCATCTCTTAATAATAATGAAAACCCTGTATATTTCTGATAAGTACATAAACCACATCGAGGAAAAGGAAATAAACATTTTAAATGCTCAGCAATACTCATCACACTCCTTCCTCAACTGTAACTCTCTTATTCAGCAATACTCATCACACTCCTTCCTCAACTGTAACTCTCTTATTCAGCAATACTCATCACACACTCCTTCCTCAACTGTAACTCTCTTATTCAGCAATACTCATCACACTACTTCCTCAAC
>NW_013675733.1:17552-20682 GCF_000517525.1 Limulus polyphemus
AAATAATTGATTTTTAGAGTTTCCATACTATAACTTCTAATACATTTTGTGTGTCTTTAGGAAATCTTGCAAGCTTTCAGTATACATTAAGAGTCATTTGTAGACAAAAAATGAAAATTTTTAATAAAGTATTTTCACTCAATACATCTCCACGAATATATGGAATCAACATGTTGACTGCTCCAAGTTCAAACTGATTTTCATGTGAAGATTAAAATTACTTTTCTTCATCTGAGAAATATCAATTTTCATTTGTGAAGTCTCTAAAACCTTCTAAATAAATTTGAAATGTTGATATATTTTATCTGTTATTTTTTTTCTTTCTAGAATGACTTCAAATTGTAACATGAAACAACCCTTGTTTATCCTAAATAGCTTTAAACTCATAACAGCGTACATCTTTTTATATTTAAGTTTTATTGCTCTTTGAATGGTGTGTAACTAATATTCCCACCACAGAAGTTGTAAATCACTTTGTAAACGTGTAGCTCATGTTACCCTATCGATTTACATAATGCACGGGCTACTCATGAGTTACTCGTGTGCATACCTGTGAAAAATCATTATCATTGTTATTCTTTATTATACCTAATCTAATCTATCTAACCTAAAAAGTTTCAAATTTTTACATATTTTCTCCAGCATGCTTTTAGAGTCCCTTGTCAATACTACATGTGTGAATACCTTATCCTCTAGCCATCCCAAGCAGTGGGTAGCAGCCATGAACGCCATTTACATGCTGGACATTGTCACACTGTATGCCTTGCTGTTTTAGTGAACTGTTTTCCCATTCATTTGTTCTGTATATGCACATTCTGACCACTGTCCAAAGCAGATACATCCACCTGTACATATCACTGCATTTCCATGTTTGGATCAATGATAGACTTTACTTTTGATCAGGGGCACTGGCAACCCACTAGTGACATTTTCTACCTAAGTCTATTTATTCATTAGTAATGTTTTTATTAATTGAACATTAATTACAAACTAAGCTTTATCCCACATTTTGGCTTCTAATATTCTACCATCTTCAGGGAAGTCCTGAGAAGGATTATTTCCGTACTGGAATTTGACTCCGGTTCTTCTCGATGGAAGACTAGAGCATTATCCATTTGACTGGGGTATAAAACCCCATCAAAGTTTGACTCAACTAACTACATGAATATTTTTAAGAGGGGTACAATTATTTACGTATTATTCTGATTTACTGTATGGTCTTCTCTGGCGCGATGAGTTATTACACGTAGATTCATGAAACCTGATAATTCTAACTTTTGGTGGTCAAATGTATTGATATCCATATGAGATGTTGTTTCTTTTTACTTTCAAGTGGGTCTTTAGATGATTTGACGTGTACAAATTGTGGTCAGTTATATTCTATTGAGATCTCTGACATAGGGAAAGATTATTAAAAAAAAGTACTAGTATTAAAATAAGAATCAGATTTACATATAGTTTTCTTACCAAACTACTAGTGAGTCCTCTAGAGGCAGTGAGAACAACTTTATGCACTCCAAGACCAACACGAGGAAGCAGGTACTTAACAATTCCTTTCAAAAGATGGCTTTCATGAATGTGGATTTTTCTTTCTTCACAACTCTCATTAGTACCACAACTTGTCTCACTATCACTGGATTCATCCAAGTCAGCATCCTCATCATATAGTACAGAATTACAAGAAGAATACACCCAGGGTGGATTCACAAGGTCTTGTCTGCTTACTCTCCAACTACCTGACATAATAAATACAAAAAATCTGGTTGTCTCAAGGTGCACTTGGCCAATAGGTAAATCAATTGAAACAACAACAGGAATTTTTATACAGTGAGTGGGTCAAACTTGACCAACAAAAAGGAATTAGACTCAAGTTTTTTAAAATAAAACCCCATTTTTCTTGGAAGATTGCATGTAGTGATTTGACCACAGGAGAGAAGATTTGTTAACCAGTTTCAACAACATAAGACAAAGCCTGTTTAACAGCATTAAACAGTCATGTAGTGACATTTTTTAATAAAGTGAAACAGCCATATCCAGTAAAAATTCTATATTTCTTTATGGTTTTATCAATATATAGACATGCTACTGAACATGAGCCAAGTCTTAACAGAACAAACAATTGATGTAATTGAATTAAATGTATCGTGATCATAATAAATGTATGACAATTATATCAGTATGGTGAAGGTAATATTCATTTAAAACTGAAAACAAAAGATAAATCATGTGAGCATTTAAATGTAATAAATGTGTATCAGTAATAAACACACTTATAGAAAGAATAAAAATAAAGCAGAAGGTATTAAAACATACATAACTATACTATCTAACGTGTAAACCCTCTATCTCTATTGAATGAAAGCTTCTCGGGGATTCCTTGTACTTCCTGTCCAGAAATACTGCGGTATTTTCTTTCTATTTTAATGCTATAAGAGTGATTAAATTTAGGTAAAGAGTGCTCATTAATAGAATGTTCTGCAACTGAAATGTTATCAACCGTACACATCATTGTAGCTAGAAGTCAACCGTACACATTATTGTAGCTAGGAGAAGTCAACCGTACACATCATTGTAGCTAGGAGAAGTCAACCGTACACATCATTGTAGCTAGGAGAAGTCAACCGTACACATCATTGTAGCTAGGAGAAGTTCCAGCCAACACTCTTTATAAGTCTCTCAGATTCACCAGTATATTTTTCATTACAGATGATACTGTAAGCTACATAAATTTCTTCAAAAGTCCTAGACATCATGTGTGATACAATGTGTCACATTAGGGGGAATTCAGGATTTTTTTAAATATTGCCTAATAAAATTAAGAACTTAAAGTTTATATACCATTAAAATATGGATTATTAGCTAAAATTTTACAATATACTAATTGATATAACATAAATAAAAAGTAGTTTGATAAAATTTGAATGTAAGTCACTAAAACCTTGTGACATGTGCAGTAAATGATGCCCAGGCTAAATAAAGCTTAAAACGCAAGAGTACTTAAAACGAAAGTATGCACCTGTTACATACTTAAAACATGAGAGTATGCACCTGTTACGTACTTAAAATGAGAGTATGCACCTATTACGTACTTAAAATGTGAGTATGCACCTTTTACGTACTTAAAATGAGA
>NW_013675733.1:21682-24006 GCF_000517525.1 Limulus polyphemus
GTATGCACCTGTTACGTACTTAAAATGAGAGTATGCACCTGTTACGTACTTAAAATGAGAGTATGCACCTGTTACATACTTAAAATGAGAGTATGCACCTGTTACATACTTAAAATGAAAGTATGCACCTGTTACATACTTAAAATGAAAGTATGCACCTGTTACATACTTAAAATGTTAGTATGCACCTGTTACATACTTAAAATGTTAGTATGCACCTGTTACACACTTAAAACGTGAGTATGCACCTGCTAGGTATGAACATTTTCTAAAAAAGTATTTTTTTCTGGGAAGTATCACATGGGAAAAATGTTCAGATTGTGCTCTTTAGTCACATGCAACTCATTGTATCAAAATGATTCAATGTACAGAGCTCAAAATGTTCATACATTTAACTGATTTAATATATATATATATATATATATACATTACAGCTTATAAGTGGTACTGTTTATTGAAAATATAATAGTTTTTTTTTAAGAACTCCAGTTTCTCAGTACTAGATTTGAAAAATTACATCAATAAAGATATAATCAAACCCTCACATAATACAGTCCTAGTGAAAGTCATCTTCTTCTTGTGAGGAGAGTAGTTTTATTCAAAACTGTGATCTATTATAAAGAAATGGTTGTTGCACATATCACAGTTATTTTTCTAACTGTCTGAATTGTCCAAAGTGTGAAATTTTTTATGGATTTTAGTTTGTGGTGCCATTTAATAGATGGAGTTTTGGTCACTTACATAGATATTGACATACACACTATGTAAATAGTAAGATTAGAATTTGATAACTAAAGTATTAAAACTTGTAGTATTATTTCCATACTATCTGTAAAATAAACTCTTCCTACCTCTGGCCCAATGAACAGGGTACAGATTCTTCCACAACTGAGGTTCATGAGCTGCTTGGTTCCACAACTGGCAAACTTCAGAACACTTTAATAACTCTTGCGGTGAAAGATAAGAAAATATCACATGAACTACCTCTAGAGGTAGAAGAGAAAACCAATATGGTTTTATCCATTCTTCTTCTTCACCATTTTCTAGAGAAGAAAACTGACAGTCAGCATAAGCACTGCATATAAAACAATAAAGTATATTAAAATAATGCATTCTTTTTACTCATAAACATTCTGAAAAATTAAAAATTTTGAAAGATTTATTTTTCTTCTTCTTAGGACTACCTTGTAATGTAACTAATTTAAGAATACTAAACCTAGTTTCCACATGGTATGAAAGTTAAGTCAGAAGTCATCTGAAAGAATCCAGATTTGGAAAAGGCTTTAAAAATAAGTATGAAAGTTTCTAATTGTTTAAATCAATATTACACAAAGTAGTTTTAATGACAGAAAAAAACACACTTACAACTTCATATCTTGCAAGACTTTTCATGTTGAACAGTGCTTGAATAATTACAGAGAAAATGAAGATAGGAAATGTCGATGACATATTTTTGGTTTGAGCATACACAAAACAGGACCTTATTGATTGTCCAGTACCATCTTGCTGATGACACATTTGTGGTTTGAACATACACAAAACAGGACCTTATTGATGGGTCAGTAACAACTTGTTGATGACACATTTTTGATTTATACATACACAAACCAGGACCTTATTGATTGTCCAGTACCATCTTGTTGATGACACATTTGTGGTTTGAACATACAGAAAACAGAACCTTATTGATGGTTCAGTAACAACTTGTTGATGACACATTTTTGGTTTATACATACACAAAACAGGACCTTATTGATTGTCCAGTACCATCTTGTTGATGACACATTTGTGGTTTGAACATACACAAAACAGGACCTTATTGATTGTCCAGTACCATCTTGTTGATGACACATTTGTGGTTTGAACATACACAAAACAAGACCTTATTGATGGTTCAGTAACAACTTGTTGATGACACATTTTTGGTTTATACATACACAAAACAGGACCTTATTTACTGTCCAGTACCATCTTGTTGATGACACATTTGTGGTTTGAACATACACAAAACAGAACCTTATTGATGGTTCAGTAACAACTTGTTGATGACACATTTTTGGTTTATACATACACAAAACAGGACCTTATTTACTGTCCAGTACTATCTTGTTGATGACACATTTGTGGTTTGAACATACAGAAAACAGGACCTTACTGATGGTTCAGTACCAACTTGTTGATGACACATTTTTGGTTTATACATACACAAAACAGGACCTTATTTACTGTCCAGTGCCATCTTGTTGATGACACATTTGTGGTTTGAACATACAGAAAACAGGACCTTACTGATGGTTCAGTACCAACTTGTTGATGACATATTT
>NW_013675734.1:0-3347 GCF_000517525.1 Limulus polyphemus
AGGTATTGATGAAGGCTCAAATGGAGAGCCTAAGAATAGTTTCATGATTTTTACCGTTTTTATATGAAAGACTTTAAGATTAACACTAATTTAACATAGTGATAATTTTTATAAATGGAGGAGAATAATGTGCTACTCGAGCTCAAGGAACATCAGGTGTAAACTTCATTGTAAGTGATGGTAAAACCTGGAGTAAACATTTTTTTAATAAATTGCAGTGAAGTATAAAAAGCATAAGAATAAAAAAATAACCAAATTTTAAGAGATTCTTCTGATGATAAAAAATTATTTTTCTGAAAAGGAAAAGCAATACAATAATGGATGTGAACAAAAAAAAATTCAGATGTTCAAAAGACATATTCATTGCCAAGGCATGAGAGCGCCGATACTATCAATTGAGTTGATAACATTACAAAAAAAAACTCTTTGAACCGAAGATAAACATATTTAACTTACTGCTTTAGTTAGTATTTTTATCAAAGGCTATGTGACTTGGTGTAGTGTTCTGTTGTTTCAATTCACATGATATACTGTTCCAAAGAAACATAAAAAAGGTATTATATGAAACTCTAAAACAGCCATTTAAAGACGGAATAAGCTCTTGAAATGATGGATCTGTCACATTCAGAGATTTATCCATTCACCCAAAAATAAAAGCTGTTGTAAGTATTTTTTCAGTTTCAGATGTGCACGAATGAAATGGAAGGTTAACAAATCATGCAGTTAGCTGTTTAAACTATTTTACACAAAACGTTCAGAAGAGACGAATTAAGTAACTAAATCAACTATTGATTTGCCACTTTAAATGTCATGTATAATGGATGAACAAGCCACTTCAACGAATACAATTAATCAAGTGATAAATGGACGAAACTGTCTGGTTCAGGGCAACAATTCTAGTCCTAATGTTGAAAGACTAACGATCTACGAAGGTTGCAAGCAGATTGGACGACGTTACAAAAGTTTTCGTTTTGCGTTTTCGGGTCAGCTTGGCTATGCTATACCTTGGCAGGTATTTCGATTATAAACCATTTGAACTTGAGCTCAATAAGATCCCAAACCCAAATGTAATCGGGGGTGTTCAGAAAGGTATATTTCTCTTCACCCCGCTTAAGATCTAAGCACAGACTGCAAGGGAGTTATGTAGTGACCTGGTGGTTTGAAAGAGAGAAGAGTTGTGATCGGATGGAGGATCTTTTTCATGGTTGTTGGAATTGTGTCACTTGTTGACCAATGGTAGCCATAAGCTGCTGCTTTCTGTGCCTGAGAGTCTGTTTAGCAAGGGCTTCAGCATTTTAACATTCTCGATTTTTCTTACTTGACAGAACTTATCTGACTCGATGTGTTTGTAAAAGTCCTTAACATTGTATTATCCTCAATGGTGGATTTCTGTGGTTTAATTAATTTCGTACAGTATTTATATTGTTGCATTTCCTCCCCAAAATGTCTTCTGGACCATACAACATAAATTCAATTGATGTTTTCATGTTCGTATGAGTTGTTCTTTGTTTAGTTTTGAAAGTGTTTTGTAAGATTTCTAGTGGACATCAAAATTTTGCTGTTCGTATGAGTTGTTCTTTGTTTAGTTTTGAAAGTGTTTTGTAAGATTTCTAGTGGACATCAAAATTTTGCAACTCTTTTGAATTTTTTCACTTAAAATCTGCATATAAGCGAGGAAATCTATGGCTGATTTGTTGTCTTTGTGTTTCATAACGGTTCAGTTGGATTTCAAGCTACCAGTGATGAGTATCCATTCTGTTTCAAACACTGTATGATGATTTGGCGTTCGGTTCTGACAGATTCTTCGTTCCAGATGTTTTGAGTGACCGGAAATATATTTTTCCATTTACTAATAAAATTGTCCAAGAACAGAGGCTGTTGTGATTCCTTATTCCCATGGTAAAATAGATTATTTTTCTGTGGAATTTAGGTTTTGTAGAAAGACACTTAAGTTTATATGACAACGGCATAATAACTAATATGTCGTTAACTATAAAAACTAGGTTTCTTGTTTGGAAAGATGAGGTTGTTTTATTCATAGTGGAAGGACTACAGTCATGGCTAGTTCTACGATGGCATCTGTCTTCATGCCAGTTTTATCTGTTAAAATCTTATCATTCAACATACACTGTTTGGCGATGCGAAGGGTTTCGACACATGGAACATTCGCAAACAGGTTTTTGACATCAAAACTGACAAGAATAATTTGAGGACTGATATGTAAATCTCTGAGCTTTTCTTGAGTTTTATAAGGTTCTGTAAGTGCTTTAAGTGTATTGCCCTATTCTGGTGACAGTGTATGCACCTAAAAGGTTGTTAGGTGAATAGAATGGTGAGATTATTGTACTGAAATATTGACCTGCAAGGTAGGTAAGTTGGGTTATCGCTCTTAGATAGTTTGTCAAGATGTAAAGGGCAGTTGCCGTTGGTTTTGAAATTTTGATTATATTTTTATTAAGATTCTCTAACAATTTTTGTTGAGCTTTCTGTACTGTTGACTGTCTTGTAACTGTTTGATCTTAGTTTTGTAATCACTGGCGTCCGGGATGACTGTCCTGTTTTTTTTACTACAGGTATAATAACTTAATTGTGTTATCCCATTTAAATGAATCAATGCGCTAAGTTCTTGTTTGGTAAGATTTTGTTTGTTGTCTGCCATAGGTACCAGTGAGAATTGAGATGAATATTCCAGATTAGCTGCTTTGTCAACAGTATGTAGTTTTGACGATAAAGGTCAGATATAGCTTGAGAACTTTCATTACCAGTTACAATTCTGGCAGTGAAGTTGTGTACTACAGTAGTGACTACGTTATTTGTATTACCATTTTTCGTTTTTATGCCTTTTTTAGGTTGATTTGCAAAGTTTGGAATAAAGTTCAGTATATCTAGAACAATTCCTCTAAATAAGAATATTGAAATTTCTTAGATTTGAGTATCGTATGTTTTCTTGTATAGATAATCATAGCAAGTGTCTGATAGTTTCTTGAAGAAGATTTTCTATTGCGTTTGTGTTATACAAAATGGTTTATTTAGCATTCATGGTGATTCGGATATTGTTTAATATTAGGTCGTCAATAAATTAATGTCCCTTTTTTTAGATGAAAAATCCCGAATAACTTATATATCAAAACAAAACATTTATACCATAATTTATCTTCCTTGTGTGAAAATCTAACAAAACACTAAAATCTCGACATGCATAAAAGTGCAATTAATGAAAAATAATGTTCATGTAAAAAGATCTTTATTACAAAAAATTGAAAAGATTTTGGGATGAAAATTCAAGATCCTAAAAACCGTACGAAAGCGATAAAAAAAACCCACACAATTCTGCCATTGGAAAAAGT
>NW_013675734.1:4141-9651 GCF_000517525.1 Limulus polyphemus
CAAATCTACCATAATTTATATTCCTTGCGTGAGAAAAAGATAAAATGTGTTCATCAGTGAAGTCCACTGAAAATCTAACAAAACACTCAAATCTTTCATTGTCAAAATTGAACAAAGAACAACTCACGACAAGCATAAAAGTGCAATTAATGAAAAATAATGTTCATGTAAAAAGATCTTTATTACAAAAAATTGAAAAGATTTTGGGATGAAAATTCAAGATCCTAAAAACTGTACGAAAGCGATAAAAAACCCACACAATTCTGCCATTGGAAAAAGTACAAAGTTAATGGGACACAAAATAGATTGCCGCAATTATATACTCATCAACTCATATAAGTTCTGGAAAGCAAGAAAAACAAAGAAATATGTTTATATTATAAAGATGAAGTCCTCAGTTAATAAAAACTAAGGCACAGAAATCAGCAGTTTATGGTACCATTCGTGACAGAACCTCATTTTCAATCCCTGCTGACACTATATAAGTCCTTGTAGTTTATGCTGACCTGAAGACGAAAAGTGGGAGATTTTAGAAACGTTGTCCAAGGTATTTGTGCTACCTTTAATCTTTCAACATCACCTCTACAACTGTTGTTCATTCCACCTTAACCTGTAATCAAATGATTAATAAAACTGCCTGCAAGTATAAAGATACCAACAATGATCAGAAATACTACTAATTAATTGATCAAGTTAAAGGAAAAAGAACGAAACATTTATAGCAAACATTAAAACTTTAACCACAAATTCCAGAATACAAGTAAATTAATTCATTTTAATCATAATTACCAAACCTTTAAGACGGAGATGACAGAATTAATATAAACATGAAATGTCAAAGATGAGAACACTCTATTTGAAGTAATAATCTTAAACAAATTCAGATAAAACTTGCAATTAGTAATTTCCATCTAAACATCGATACGTGCAGATTTATAAATGAGTTAATTTAATATGCTATAAGTTCAAGAGTGATGAAAATGTTCGCATAAATCCTTTTGAAATCTTCAAGTATAAATTTCAAAGCTCTGAAATAAAGTAAATCTTTTAACAAAAATACTTTTTAGTCAATAATTTGAAATATCTTACTTAGCTATTTCAAGTAGCCGACACTGCATTTACATAGAGAAATGAATAAATACGTTTGACTATTGAAGGACTTATTATTCAGAACCTAAAACTATGTTATTTAACTAAATATATACCGAGAATCTTCATTACATAAGTGTCTTGAAAAACTAGGAATTAATCTAACTCTCGGAAATCACGTTTGTTTCGTTAATTCGCCCAATATTTCGAGTACATAATCAAACCGAGTTATTATGTTAAAATATCAATTTGAATCCCAGATAAGATCACGAAAGAAGCTATCAATTATTTAAATGTAAAACAATATAGAGGTGGAAGTACTTCTAAACTGTGAAACTTCTTTTTGGCTAAAATAAGATAAAGAATTTCCTTAGTTTTTAATAAAAGTTAAGAGTTGTTCTCATTTCAAATGCCGATGGAATTTGAGTTACTCTTTGTATTAGACAATAGGCGTCAAAACCTGATTTGCGAGAGAGCTTATGAAAGAATGAGCCGAGTAGATTTTGTTACATTTTAATAATATCTGTACAGTTAGCTTCTCGTTTCTATTTAAATGCAAGATAATGCCTGTGGCTTATCATAATTTGAATTATAAGAATAATTTTAATTATAATTACTTTAACAGTGTTATGGTAGGAAATGGTTTTGGTATTCTGACTGATCAGTCTCTTAAGCCATCCAAGCAATGTACTGTTTTTAGTGGTAGAGCAAATAGGATTTTAGGTTGTATCTGCAGAAATACTAAATTTAAGTCGAAATAAGTTCTAATTTCATAGGTTAGGCCAGATTTGGATTATTCTGTTTCGTCTTTGGCTCCTTGCTTTAGGAAGAACGTTGAGTTGCTTTAAGCGCTTAGACGAGGGCTACTAAAATGATACTTGGGATGGAAAGGTTGTCGTACAAGGAGAGATATTGAAATACACTATCATTATTTTCACTTAACAAACAGTGTTTGACTTAGATTGAAAAAGTCCATGTTACCACGTCAGGTCTTATTCTATCTGACTACAGTGCATTTTGACAATAGCTCTGTAATGTAGTTTCCATTACAAAAGGCTTCATTGGGCAAGGCTGTCGTATCGAAAGCACATCACTTCTTTTGCATAATTTTCATAATTAATCAGGTGCGTGAGAATAATGGTTTTTCAGTGCCTGTTTCAACAATCAATCACACAGAAATTCATAAACGCTGTATGCGCCTACCTGTATGTCTTTGAATGGAATAGCATGAATATACATTTCTTTCCCCTATTGTTTCAGGTATGCCACAGTGAACAAATATATCATTGAAGCAATTTGTTTACACGTGATTTATGACGCATTTCCATACTGAGATCCTTCTTGATTATGTTGGTATATACTGTTGCTTGGCTTTTGCCACTGAACTTTGTATTTGTGTATTCTCACTTGTTAAAATATTCCACATTTTGCTTACCACATCTGGGGTTCGACTTGTGGCATGTTTCAATCTGGATGGTCCCTGGGCCCTAAATGATCTATATTCCTTTGTTTTATAATGCCATTAATTACAGGGATTGTCTATGTCTGGTTTTTAAATTTCTGATCTAAATACATCTTTATGATCTTATTTTTTGAACATTTAGCGTCCAAAAATCTGTTACACACCTTTCCCAAATACAGAGATACTCTGTGGCATCACATCACCTCAGATGCCAAACAATGTCAAAATGTAGTTCTGATAGATTCCACTCCACCACAACCTTATATCGGTTGTAGTTGTCACATGGCTTGCTGATTTGAATATACAAAATTGTTTTAATATAACATGCTCAACTAACAATAAGGTACTTAATCTTATATAATGAGACTAAACTTATTATTGTGATCAAAATTTAATTTAGCCAACAGAATTGAGGAAAATAACGCAGATTCTAATTTTAGAAATATTTATTAGGAAAAACGTGTACATAACGCACAAGACATACATTAGTAGTTATTACTGAATCCCTGTGCCCAAAAATGCCACTGACTGGGTTTATGCAACCGTTACGTAATAGACAAATGATGCCACCTTAGGATTACATAACTATTACATAATATGCTAACACCTGAAGATTACATAACTGGTACTTAATAGGTAACAGAGGGCGGGAATGTCTTAAATTTACTGTTCCACTAAGTGGCACCATAGGGCACGTTTGTATGATGATCACTCAGATAGTTCGCGAGCTAACCACCAGAGGGGAATGTAATCAACATTCATTATCTTTATAGTAACAGTCAAAACTTTAAAATCAATATTTTATCTAATTTGCTTTATAAATAAAACATTAAATCTGCTAATTTATACTTTAGTTCTTAACAACTTTATAGTTTTTCACATATATAATTAATTACATGTAAAGATTTAATTACAAATGGTATTTATATAGGCAGATGGTTTTACCATGTATAGTGTTTTTATAGGCAGATAGGATTGCATAGGAATTTTCAGCTTGTCTCAAAATAGTTTTATAGTGTATTACAAAGGCGGATGGTGATACTAAGGTTCTATAGGCAGATAGTGTTACTATAGTCCCATAGGAAAGCATCCATATTTCAACTTGTTTCAACTTATGTTTATAGTTTTCATTTATACATTTTATTGTAATACGTGTATTTTAGAAAGGTTGGTGGTGCTTCTGTAGGCGAATACTGTTACCATAGTCCTATATCACAGCATACAAATTTCAATGTATCCCAACTTATGTTTTTAATTTTCGATTCTACATACATGCTGTTTCTAGGGAAGGATAGTGTTACTAACAAATTTAACATACTGATTATAGTTTCACTGGCAGATGGTGTTTCTGTAAAGGGATAGATCAGTAGGCTGTCTCAACACGTGATTACAATATCAACTTTGTAGTCTAGATTTAATTATATATATCCTGAAAAGTTACAACTAAAACCATTATTCTAATGAGACAACTATTATTACATAATGTACTACATATGTCAGTTTTTACTGCACATATTATCTTAATTTATGCATTTCTTCAATGAAGAAAATATTATATTCAATAATTCACTTTACATACTTTTACAATTATATGTCCTGAAATAATTTTGTCATACATAAAGTATCATTTTTATAAATATTGAACAAGACAGTTAGTACAGCTGATTAATCTATCTGTAGTAATCTTTGTTTTTCAAAATGCTAAGAATATTACTTACCGAGCCTATATGCATAAAGTTTCAATCAGCAAGAAAAAACAAGCTCCGGACAAATATTTGAGAAACTATCTACAGAAAGGTAAGAATAGTAATAGTTAAACATCACTATTTACAAAAATCCTTTAAACTTTAGCAGAACAACTCAACATATAAAGCTAAACATGAAATTATTGTATATTATTTAGAAATTTAAATAAGCATCCTTTTCATGATCAATAGATATTGTACAATATATTGATTATAGAAATGATTTAGCAATAAGTGTTTTACATCCAAACATC
This sequence comes from Limulus polyphemus, assembly GCF_000517525.1. Lineage (NCBI taxonomy): Eukaryota > Metazoa > Arthropoda > Merostomata > Xiphosura > Limulidae > Limulus > Limulus polyphemus. Next base: position 8,692 of record NW_013675734.1, read on the forward strand.
ATGATATGCAAAAATGATGTCATGCAAATTGATAGTAGAAGCAAAAACTATAATCAGTATGTTAAGTGCCTAATACTTAAATCAATACTTAAGAATATGCTGATTCAATCTATTTCTAATGCATTTCAGCTGATGGGAAGTTGAGAAGGCTTAGCCCTTTTGTAAGACCAAGTGACATGTTTGCCAAAGGCTAAAACAAGTAATGTTTTATTTTCCTTAGAACTGACAGACAAACCAGAAATTTTATTTTGGTTTCTTTCAAAACTTTACTTTATTTATACTATAACATTTAAACTTGTTAGATAATTAAAGCCTCAAATTCATTTTTCACAAATAAACACAAGTTTATAATTGACAATAGAGTTGACAATCTCAATCTTAAAAGGACCTTTAATTATAAATCAAACAATTACTCTTTCACATTTTCTAAATCCAACACATTGAATGTTTATCCTTACAACAACAATGTAAATCACAGACTTGACAGGCATACTGAAACATTTATTAACTGATACTTATTAGAAACCCGCCTGTTGCATGGGTGAAATAAAAATTCGTTTGTAACAAAGGATAGGATTTTGCGCTTCTATTTTTTTCTTAACATAATAAATATTAAAAGTGCAATAAAAATACATAAAGGTACCAATACTGAAAAAGAGAGACAGATTATTTTCGATAATTCTATTAATATGAAATTAGATGGGTGGTCCACCCCCCCCCATGTCATCCTGTATCAATGTGTCAAGTTGGGTGCTGATTGATCAAGAAATGTGGAAATGTTTTAGGAACACACAGACATATGTATATTGACATTTAGTTATATAGAAGATTGGGGTCCAACCCCCACCCCTTCATGAACTTCCTCATGTCATTCTGTATCAATGTGTCAAGTTGGGTGCTGATTGATCAAGAAATGTGGAAATGTTTTAGGAACACACAGACATATGTATATTGACATTT
>NW_013675734.1:9707-11041 GCF_000517525.1 Limulus polyphemus
GTAGAAGATTGGGGTCCAACCCCCACCCCTTCACGAACTTCCTCATGTCATCTTATATCATAGTGTCAAGTTGGGTGCTGATTGATCAAGAAATGTATAAGGAACAGGAGGCTGAAAGGTGCAAACAAACAGACACAAAATTAGCTTTACACATTAGATTAAAACTCTTACTTACTCAGCTTAAATGTGCAAAAGTTGTATTTTATAAACTACGATGTTTATAATATGTTAGTTCATCTTGAAGTTTTGTTGATAAATGTATCAGTATGTTTGTTAAGTCAGTTATTTTAATTACATATGTTAATTATAGCATATTGGGCTGTGATGAAACGTGAGTTTATATAAGAAAACACTAATTTTTAACTAACGATTAATATATTTGATGATCTTTCTGTAAAGTGTAAGTGAAAAATGATGCAATGCATGTTACCAAACCATTGTTTCAAAATCTATGCGAGGAAAATATCTGTTTCGAAATAGTCGATAAACTAGTTTTTCTAAGCCTACAAACTGAGATCTTACATGTTTAATTTGCATTGAATCATTTGTTCATTTATTTATGTAATGACATGTCTTTAGTACGATGTTTCGTGATAAATTCGGTGTTTGTTCTCACATATTGTTACACCAATGAAAATTATAAACTCTAACTGAAATAGTAATATGAACATAAAAGTTGTGTGAAAGCTAATCCAGTATTTTATAAGCTAAGATGTTCATAGTATAGTAGTGTATTTTGAAGATGGTAATATGAACATAAAAGTTGTGTGAAAGCTAATCCAGTATTTTATAAGCTAAGATGTTCATAGTATAGTAGTGTATTTTGAAGTTGTTTTTTTATAAATGTTTCAGTTGTCAACTCTGTGATATTACATTGCTTTGTAGTGATAAATAGTAAATGTGTTGATAATGGTTGGAGACGGCTTGAATGGGTAATGAAGAAAAACTTTAATATAAGTTTAACAAAACAGCAAATGTACAACGTTTCGACAAGGTTTTGTCATCATCAGGTACAAGTAAATGTGTTGGAATTTTAAAATGATCCTAGACAGTCGCACCCTCTGGTGCTTATTATGTAACAGTTGTGCAACCATCAGGTGTCGGCATATTACACAATAGTCATGCAACTCTCGGGTAGCATCCTTTCTCTATTGTGTAACAGTTGTGCAACCATCAGGTGTCGGCATATTACATAATATTCATGTAACTCTCGGGTAGCATTCTTTCTCTATTATGTAACAGTTGTGCAACCATCAGGTGTCGGCATATTACACAATAGTCATGCAACTCTCGGGTAGCATCCTTTCTCTATTATGTAACAGTTGTGCAACCAT
>NW_013675734.1:11397-13871 GCF_000517525.1 Limulus polyphemus
TAATAGTCATGTAACTCTCGGGTAGCATCCTTATGTAACAGTTGCTTAAGTCCACCCACAGCATCCTTTCGGCGCAAGGGTGCAGCGATAACTACTTACACTATAAAATTAGTTGCTTTGTAGCAGCTCTAATGGACGACAGACACTATAGACATGTTTAATTTCCAGTAGTGCTGAACACAAATATTGTAAAATTATTTATCTTATTACAATGTCTACAATAAACAATAAAGCATAATATTAGTTATTGGAAACATGTTATTGGATTAATAAGCAATGAGGTGACTAATATTATTATCAGTCTTTACATAATTTTCATACAGAAACATGATGCATGTAACGGACTAGAAGTATTGTGTGAAGATGAACAAGCATTGGTAAATATCAACCTCTAAATTCTATGGAAAGAAGTATTTAATGCCAAATATCATCAGATCATGTACTGCATTCTTTGTTACAACATACTGGTATAGCTGGCACTGCCTTCAACCTTGACATATTATCGTTAGTGTTCTAAGGAATGCAATATCACATTCTGTCAAATAACTTTAAATCCTAAAGATGCAAATCAACTTTTTATAAAAAAGAAGCGGGAAAGAAAACTCAGAACCGTATCAACACTCTAATTTAATGCATGTACTTTTTTTTCTCAGGCAATCCTTGTAGCTCGTGGAGACCACATTCCACGTGTACCAAACGCTCATTTACGAGTGTAATCTGTACAAGCAATTACTTGAATTTCAGATCAGATTTCAATAGCAGTGAAGAAAATGAGTGTATAACATCATGTTTTAACATCGGTTTTGTCTTGCTATACTTGTCATATCAAAAATTCTAGTTATTGTTCAATTGTTTCGAGCAGTACAGTAGTCGAAGGCGATCAGAGTATGGTTATTTATTCTGTAGTAGTGTCGCAGGGTGGATAGTAGTCAGTTTCATTGCATTTGATGTAAACGAGAAGCAAGCAGATTAAGTATATATATCTTTTTTGTCTGTCCTTTATACATAATTCAGTATACACTCTTGACATTTCATAGTATTTACCAAGAGGAACAAATAGTGTTTGTTTAGAACGTAGTTTCAGGTTTAACTTTGTATAAACAAAATGATAATTACAATTACTGATAGCAAACGACAAATAAGCAAAGCAAAAAAAATAGGTGTTGTTTATGATTAACATTGTCATAGATGTTATTGTGTGGTTAATATTCCTTTATTAAAAACTCAGTTTAAACAACTGTGACCCACGGAGACATGTAACAGCTGTGACCCACGGAGACATGTAACAGCTGTGACCCACGGAGACATATGGATTTGTAGTTAGACCTGGTGTCTTCGACAATTTGAAATTATTTTGTACGTTTAAACGTTGTTTATGATTAACATTGTCATAGATGTTATTGTGTGGTTAAGTTTCCTTTATTAAAAACACAGTTTAAACAACTGTGACCCACGGAGACATGTGGGTTTGTAGTTAAACCTGGTGTCTTCAACAATTTGAAATTATTTTGTACGTTTAAACGTTGTTTCAAATACATTTTTAATAATCATCTATACACAAGTGCAATGTATCCATTTTGTAATTAATTTTTATGTTCTGTTTGTAAACTTTGTTGCTGTTTGTATATGTTACTTGTGAGCAATATTTTTTACAGTTTCTTATGTGAATAACTTAAACTTCTGCATGCAAAGGGTACAGTTGGCAAACAGAATTTCAAGGGAGCTAAGAGGAAATAGGGCTAAAAGCTTGGAAAATAATGCATTTATGGGCAAGGATGGGCTTGGGTTTAGGTTAAGCAACCGTTTCCAAGCACTTGCTAGTGATGAGGGGGAGCAGGTAAGGGAAACAGATGGAATCACAAGGAATGACAGTGTAAAGGATAGGAAAGTTATAGTTATAGGTGACTCTCTAGTTAGGCATGTAGATAGAGTAGTATGTGAAGTGAATAGGAGCAAAATAATACGTTTATGCTAATCAGGAGCAGGGGTACAGGATATAACTGATAGAACCAGAGAGATAGTTAAGGGTGCTAGTAGCAATGCAGTTTTTGTGGTACATGTTGGGGCTAATGATGTAAAGAAAGATGGATCTGAAGAGCTTAATGATAAGTATAATACATTGATAAGGCATTTAAGGAAAGGGGTCATTATTTACTTTGTCAGGGATATTGCCAAGAATACATTGTGGGAATGAGATACTAAGTAGGTCACTAGGATTGAATGTCAGGCTTAGGTCAATATGTAGTGATGATAAATAGGCTGGTTGGGTTTATGAGATAATTTTAAAGAGAAAGTAAATTTTTTGGAGTGGATGGCTTAGACTTGAACAAGATAGGGGCTACCATCTTAACAAGGACTATTAACTCAGCTGTAATGGTTGATTTAAACTAGGGCTAGACAGGGATGAGGGCTATGATATGAATAAAATAGAGAATATAATTGAGAGGAAAACATTTACAACAGTCATGAAACAT
>NW_013675734.1:14036-16044 GCF_000517525.1 Limulus polyphemus
TGAGTTAGAGTATATTAAAGAAAAATTAAAGAAAATAGCACTGAGGTTGTCAGTTTGGGTTAGTGGATATAAAGGGAAAAGTCTTGTAATTGGAATTTGTTATAGTCCACCAGGTCAGAATGTGGAAGTTAATGAGAAACTGTATAACAAGATCAGAATGGTAACTGAAAAAATGTTGTTATTATATGAGATTTTAATTTGGGGTATTAATTGGGAAATTTTCGAGTGCGATAGTGAGGAGGGTAGGTTTTTGGAAATTGTTCAGGATACTTTTATATAACAACTAGTGATGGAACTTACAAGAGAGGAAGCTATATTAGATTTAATATTAACATTCGATGTGAATATGATAGACAGAGATGTGTTTGGTGAGCATTTAAGTACAAGCGACCATTGCACTATTAGGTTTGGGATTTTACTACATGTAGAATTAAATAAGAATAGTACCTTGATTCCAAATTCAAAGAAAGTCAATTATGATGGAATGAGACATGATCTGGCTTCTGTATATTGAGCCAAAGAGTTGGGAGAAGATCTTGTACAGATGTGGGAAGCATTAAGAGAAACATTGATATGTATACAGAACATACATATTCCCTACAGAAAAAGGTCAATGGAGCAGAATAAGCCAGTATGGTTTAGTAAAGGTTTAAGATATCATATTACGGATAAACATAATAAATTCGAGAAATATAAACTTACTGGAAATAATAAGAACTTGGAGGACTACAGGAAATAAAAAAAGCTGGTTAAAATGAAAGTAAAAATGGCAAAAACTGTTTATGAAAGAGGGTTGGCTGAGAGAGTTAAATCAATCAAACAGTAAGGAATTCCTTAGTTATATGATGGGTAAGCAAACTGTTAGGAAAACGATATTGGAGAGCTGATCTGGGAAGATTATGAGATGGTAAACTTATTAAATTATATGTTCTCTTCAGTTGTTACGAAGATACAAATATTATGGCTCAATCAGAGCTCTTAATGTATGGGGAAAATGTTGATGTAAAAGATATCATTTTAAGTGCTGAAATTGTAAGAGAAAAATTGGGAAACTTAAAATTGATAAATCCCCTGGACCACACAACTTTTATCTTAGAGTTTTAAAGGAACTTAAAGATTTTAGTTGTGAGCCTTTAGATAATATTTTTATAGGTCCTTGAGTAGTGAAAGAGTATTAGAATGATGGGAAGTTGGCTAATGCTGGTCCAATATTTAAATTAGGTGATAAACATTGTCCAGGCAATTATAGGCCAGTTAGTATTACGTCAGTAGCTGGAAAGGTGTTGGAGAGTGTGATTAAAGATCCATTGCAGAGTCACTTAAAGAAGTTTGATATAAAGTCAAAGAGCCGACATTGTTCCATTAAGGGAAAGTCTTGTTTAACAAATCTTCTGACATTCTTTGAGGATGTTACTGCAAGAATTGATGAAGGAAATACCGTGGATTTGGTTTACTTTGATTTTCAGAAAGTGTTCGATAAGGTGTCTCACAAAAGACTTGTTACAAAAACTAAATATGTAGTTGTGAGGGAAATGTTATTAAATTGGATAGAAAAGTGGCTGGAGAGTAGAAAGCAGAAAGTAGTAATAAATAGGGTTAGATCTGACTGGATCACAGTTACAAGTGGTGTGCCTCAGGGCTCTGTGCTGGGTCCTCTGCTGTTTGTGATTTATATTAATGATATTGACTCTGGAATGACTAACAAAAGTTTGCAGATGACCTTAAAATTTTTTGGGTGGCTAACTGTATCAAAGATGCTGCAGACTTACATGGAAATTTAGATCATTTGATAGAATGGGTAAATATTTCGCAGAAGATGTTTTATTATCCAAAATGTAAGGTGATGCATGTAGGTTTTCACAATTCAAATTATTGTTACAGTTTAAATGGGAATACATTAAATACTGTAATTGAATAAAAATATCTTGTTGTTGTTGTGATCGAGAACTCACTTAAGTAATCTAAATAGTGTATTGTAGCTAGCAATAGGTCTAATGAAATTTTGGGT
>NW_013675734.1:17044-20739 GCF_000517525.1 Limulus polyphemus
GTCAAAGAGCCAGCATTGTTTCATTAAGGGAAAGTCTTGTTTAACAAATCTTCTGACATTCTTTGAGGATGTTACTGCAAGAATTGATGAAGGAAATACCGTGGATTTGGTTTACTTTGATTTTCAGAAAGTGTTTGATAAGGTGTCTCACAAAACATTTGTTACAAAAACTAAATATTTAGTTGTGAGGGAAATGTTATTAAATTGGATAGAAAAGTGGCTGGAGAGTAGAAAGCAGAGAGTAGTAATGAATGGAGTTAGATCTGACTGGATAACAGTTAGAAGCGGTGTGCCTCAGGGCTCTGTGCTGGGTCCTCTGCTGTTTGTGATTTATATTAATGATATTGACTCTGGAATGACTAACAAAAGTTTGCAGATGACCTTAAAATTTTTTTGGGTGGCTAACTGTATCAAAGATGCTGCAGACTTACATGGAAATTTAGATCATTTGATAGAATGGGTAAATATTTGGCAGAAGATGTTTAATTATCCAAAATGTAAGGTGATGCATGTAGGTTTTCACAATTCAAATTATTGTTACAGTTTAAATGGGAATACATTAAATACTGTAATTGAATAAAAATATCTTGTTGTTGTTGTGATCGAGAAATCACTTAAGTAATCTAAATAGTGTATTGTAGCTAGCAATAGGTCTAATGAAATTTTGGGTAGCATTTATAGAAACATTGAAGACAAGTCAAGGAATATTATGATTTCACTGTATAGAATACTTGTAAGGCCTCATATAGAGTACTGTGCACAGTTTTGTCCTCAGAAGGACATTGAATTGTTGGAGAAGGTTAAGAAAAGAGCCACTGGGATGATACCTGGATGGTGGGATTGTTCTATGAGGAGAGACTAAGATCTTTAAACTTGTTTTGTCTGGAGAGAAGAAGGGTCAGAGGGGATTTGATTGAGGTGTTTAAGATTATTAAGAGTATTGATAATATAGATCCATCAAACGTTTTTTGTGTTTAGCAGTGAAAACAATAGGACAAAGGGTCATAAATTCAAATTTTGACAGCGCAGGAGTCGTCTGCAGTTTAGACAGTATTAATTTTGAAACATGGTGATTGGCTTTTGAAAGGAGCTGCCTTCAAGTGTGGTGGAGACAGAAAATGTAACTGAGTTCAAGAAAAGATTGGATGAATATATGAGTTGTAAGGGGTGGTTATAGTTGAGAGCTGGAAGGGACATCCTTGATGGGCTAATAAGCTCATTTTTGTCCCTTTAAATTTTGTGCAATGCTATCGGTTAAAAAGCTGTAAACACTTTTTATGCTTTTGAAGTTTCTTACTAATTTGATAACTAATAATTACATATGAATTTGAAATGTTAGAATTAATGTGTGTGGATTTAAGTTTATTGACTCTTAATATGACCAATTATTATGAGGTACGGCCAAAAACGCCCAAAAATGTCCATAAAAGTGCAGGTGTTCAACATATGATTTAATGCAATGTAATCATTATGACTTTCTCGGCATTTTAATTGTATATATTATGTATAACAATATGGTTATTATTCATCTTTTCAACTCTCATTCTTAGCCCAATCAAAGTATACTCTAACAATTTCCACTAAAGTTCATGTATTTGATTTATTCCTGGGTCTGAATAGTCTTCTTTGATATATACATACATTATTTCAAACGTATTATTTGTATACACTATATTAGCTGACTTATAATTAATGTTCAAAAGTAATTTACAAGAATTCCTTACGTTAATATAATTATATAATGAGGGTTTTGTATAAGTATAAGCCAGTTGTATAAATCTAATCATACTTTTGCTTAGTTTATCTTCAATAACTTTACTTTCAATCATTAAAGTATAATTTAGGTTTACTTTAGCTACGATAGGCTAGCTTAGTTTCATAGACGAGCAGATGTCTGCAGAGCAAGTAAATAAGAATAAACAACTAACATATAACGAGTGTACTGGTGTAGTGGTCATAATTGTGATATGTTCCATTATGTCGGTCATATTATTTTTACCTGCACACTCAAGTAAGTTAGTTGATAGATTGTTTAAATGTAGTTTCAAGTTGTACGTTTAAAATGTGTGAAGCGTTTCTGAAACCAACCACATCAGTTATTAGGATAACTGACTCAGACCAAAAGTATTGATCATCATATGTTGACATTTCATTGTTGTGTGTAGTATCGTGTGTAATCCCGTACAGGCCGTCGATCGTCATATGTGGGAAGTGATAATGCCTCGAGACCCGTTTGATAAAGAATGTAATATGTTAAGGTATACGCCCTCAAAATCCATAAATGCATTTAATATAAACCAAAAGGGATGTCATACTTTCTAGGCCACAGTATCCAAGCTATTACTTTGTTAGTAGCCATGCTGTCTTGACGTATACGTAATCAAACTAGAAAGCTTGAAATAAATATTTAATGAACAATAAAGTTTGTTTTGAAAGCGAAATGTTTCGTTTCGTTCAGTATTTGTTACACTCTTTATCTATAGTGACTCCAAGATGTACTCTATATGTATAGGCTGTGGTGGCTCCAGACCAAGATGTACTCCATATGTTGTGACTCTATATGCAGAAATGAACTTTTTAGGCCAAATCTAGGATATTATCACAGATGTTATATATGTGGAATGCTATTATTCTTATTTTTCCAAATAGGTTTAAATTGATGATTTTGTGAAAGATAGTCATAATACAGTTCATGCTATTTATCTTGTAAACTACAATATAATTATGTTTTATCTGTTCAACTCTAATTATTAGCCTTCTAAGCAGCAACATCAATATAAACAGAAGCCCAGTTTTTCGCATATTTCTCTTGTTTAAATTTTCCACTTTTATTACATTTTATGTTTTATTAGCCACGGAACAGCAGCTCATAGAATGGCTCAGAGTTTTTCAAGTACAAACGTTTAGCTCATAGAATGGCTCAGAGTTTTTCAAGTACAAACGTTTAGCTCATAGAATGGCTCAGAGTTTTTCAACTACAAACGTTTAGCTCATAGCTCCGCCATTTCAGATTTAATTACAGCTTTGAATTCAGGAGGTCAAACCCTTTCGATTGGTATATTTAAACACGCCAAATATTTCATAGATCAATTTACTCTAATCCTGCCTAAATGAATATCAAGTGCCACGGCTATTGAGAATTCTCTCTTGTTTATAAAACTTGACTCTTTTTGAGGTCACGTATTTATATGGTTGATCTCTTTTTTTCCATCTTGGCTGTTTTTGTACGCGTAAAATGGTTTGATTAGATATATTCTGCTATTACTACGATACAAAAAATTATCAAGTAGCAGAAAATGCAAACATTAAATGATTTCTTTTCGCCAGCTAACGTTAGCAGAAAAATACATGCTAGCAATTATATCAATTCACTTAGTTTCAGTAGAAAAATTGTAGGTTTGAAAAACTGAAATACAGAACAATGAACCTCAACTTATTTATACTAACCCTTACTTTGAAAAGAATCAATTATTTAAATAATTACTCATAATTTTCTTTTTGTATTAATGACGAGTTATCCTGAAAATAAAGGCATAGCGTTTTTTGTATTCTAGAAATGCATCTTATATTAAACTCAGCACCAACAATTTTAAAGTAATGATTTTGATGTCTGCTTTAACTACCTAGGACCTGTAATATATGATGTAATCATGTTGATGTCCGCAGGTCCTAGGTAGTTAAAGTAATATATGATG
>NW_013675735.1:0-1395 GCF_000517525.1 Limulus polyphemus
CTATTCTATTAAAATTAGGAACGGCTAGCGCAGACAGCCCTCGTGTAGCTTTGCGCGAAATTCAAAAAAGAAACAAACAAACCCATCTATCTATTGATCCATCTGTTATCCATCCCTCTATCTTATCATTCATTAACCCATCTACATAGCTACCCATCTGTGTATCTATCTCTCCATTTATCTGTCGATCTTCTATGTACCTATCAAACTATTAAATGGAACATATTTGTACACCGGTGTTATATTAGTGTATCAAACTTTTGTGTCCCCTTCTCTCCATCCAAAGAACACAACACTCGTATTTCTACTTAATAATTTACATTTCTCTATTTTTATATATTTTCTTTCCTTTACTAGTTTTGTGTCATGAATTACACGCTTAAGAACAACGCACAACTTTTAAGTTAAATCAAAACGACATTGTAACTGGAAGCTCTTGACAAATTCTAAACATTGTGAAATCCATCAAACTTCAGTGATTGAATAGCAAAATAATAAAATTACACGTGAAGAGTTTCTATAGATAGTTCACGACATTTATGAGGATGTCATAAATACAACCTGGCTTGGTGGTTCAATTATATCTTTTGTTCTTATTAAACACTGGAATGCTGGTTTACAAACGCATGCGCACATGTATCTCTAACGTTGTAGAATTATAATATTTCGCCTGAACAAAACGTTGTGCGCACGTAGATTAAACGGCCAGGTCAGAGACCCCCCAGGATTTATTTTCAAAGAATAAATAAATTGTATAGTTGTTTTTAATTTTAAATTGATAGACTAGATGGAGCACAGCTAGTCAACAGCATCTACCGCCGACTTGTCTGATCGAATGGTGGAATTTGATAGTTACCCTTTTAACGCTCCCACGGCCCCAAGCGCGGAGCGCGTTTTTGCGACAAAGGACTGACTCCACGAATTCACAATCTGGGCGCACCACCTAACAGACCACGCTCAATTAGGTCAGGTCAGAGACTCCCAGATTTCAGGTGTAGTCGTCCTTAATTTTGAATTACTAAACAAAGGATAACAGCACCTTCCACCACAAAGACTTTGTTTGGATCCTTGAATCGAATAACGGGATTGTCTGTCACTTCTATAATTTGTTGACTTTTGAAAACGCGGAGCATGTTCAGCAGCACGACGCCTACAATCTTGGACTCTTCGATCCACAGCTCAATACATTAACCAAAAGGTTAATCCGTGTGCATATGTTTCCAGTTAAAAGGTTATTCAACCAAAAGGCTAATCCATGTTCGTATATTTTCCAATTTGTAGTTATTCAACCAAAAGGCTAACCCGTGTTCTTATGTTTTCCAGGTAAAAGTTATTCAACCAAAAGGCTAATCCGTGTTCATATATTTTCCAATTTGTAGTTATTCAACCAAAAGG
>NW_013675735.1:2395-5945 GCF_000517525.1 Limulus polyphemus
AATAATGTGTCTACAGATAGCAGTAGTGTGTCTACAAGTACCAATAATGTTTTTACAAGTACCAATAATGTGTCTAAAAGTTCCAATAATGTGTCTAAAAGTACCAATAATGTGTCTAAAAGTACCAATAATGTGTGTACAAGTATCAATAATATGTCTTCAAGTACCAATAGCGTGTCTGCAAGTACGTACCAGTATTGTGTCTAAAAGTTCCAATAATGTGTCTAAAAATATCAATAATGTGTCTCCAAGTGCCAATAACGTGTTTGCAAGTACGTATCAGTATTGTGTCTACAAGTACCAGTAACGTGTTTGCAATAACTAGTATTTTATTTTGATAACAAAGCTACTAAGAACAGACAACCAGTCAGCAAAACCTTTACGCCTACTATCCACGCTATGGGATTGACTACCATTCTGATAACGCACCCACAGCTTAAAGTGGGGAATATTTTTGCGGTATCGCACGAAATCCAAAGTTCTACCACAGGGTCAACCAGCACCTATATTGTCATGCAACATTAATTAAAAATCTGTTCTAAAAAATACAATAGATTCTCAGATGTAAACTTTACTGCAATTCGGTTTGATTTAAGGTCAAAATTGCTTTGATATTTCTGCAACCAATTAGTGTTAAGATCAAAATTACTTTAATATCGTTCACACCAGTTACTGCTCATTGTTATCAGTGTATTTTTTGTAATGATACCATAATATTCAGCATCATCTTTTTATTATTTAGAAATTTGTGCTGCTATTAAGCAACGAAATAGAAAGCTTTATTATTTATCCTGAAATTAAAGATTTCAAAGTTTACCAATCACAGACGTTGAACGTTTTGCATCAGTCTACAATTATCTAGTTTTTGATAAATAAAGTTGAATAATGTTACGTTTCAAAGCTGCATGGAGGAATCTGAAGAATAAACTGATTTTTCAGCGTCTCTTTAAGTGCATGCCTGAGAGTATTAAGTACGTTTTGAAAAGCTATAAATTACACTACATGTTTTAAGATATAATTTTATAGTTTCTTTGGTTATATGATTTTAAATGGTCTAAATGTTCATATAACTACGTCTTGTTCTAAAAATTCTAAGAAGATACAAAACTCGGTCATAACAACAGGACGTTTCGGGGTGTAAGCGACGCAAAGGGCAACACGTGCTTCGAGTGGCATTGCAACACAACAGGCAAAATGGCTACACACCAGGAGTGTTTTTTTAAAGTCTGGAAACAACGGAGGAATAAGCACTGATAATTAAAATATATTTTTCTTTAAGCTGAGCCCATGTTCTTGAAAGTAGCTAATTGGGTTTTATCCTTCATCTAACGACTATTTATAAAATTTTTTTGTCCTTTTTCGACTTAGAGATGATTAGCAAATACAGAGACTGTTGAAATCTTGAGGAGGTTTCTGAACTTCGTTCTCAGGAGCTAAGGTGTCATTAACAGAGAACCTACCATTGTGTAGCTTTTCGCTTAGCAACAAACAACCCATTCAGTTTGTCTGTTTGTTTGTTTTGAATTTCGCACAAAGCTATACGAGGGCTATCTGCGCTAGCCGTCCCTAATGTAGCAGTGTAAGACTAGAGGGAAGGCAGCTAGTCATCACCACCCACAGCTAACTCTTGGGCTACTCTTTTACCAACGAATAGTGGGATTGACCGTCATATTATAACGCCCCCACGGCTGAAAGGACGGGCATGTTTGGTGTGACAGGGATTCGAACCCGCGACCCTCAGATTGCGAGTCGAGCGCCCCCTAGCCACCTGGCCATTCAGAGAAGAAATTATAGAATTAATACAGTGTTTTTCTATGTTCTGTATTTTTGTTCGCAAATCGCTTGAACTGAGCTCAAATATATACATATATATTTGGGAAGATAAGGTTACTTTCAATATGTTGCACTTTCTTCTATCTTCAGCGTGTTTATAGAGTGAACTTACAGATTATTTCAGTAAAGAAAAAAAAAGAAAGCTTAATACGTTTATCCTTTGAAGTAGAAAATCTTACCGTTTCAGTAGAGAAGCATATAGCGTTTAGAATAAAACTTTTCCACCCTTGGCAAAATAATTTTCCCCAACAAATATTATATTTGATGTGAACCAATGTCTACTGTTCTATAGCGAAGTGAAATGCATGGCTGTTGGTTGTCTTTACTACAACAAATATTATCTTTGATGTAAACCAATGTCTACTATTCTATAGCGAAGTGAAATGCATGGTTGTTGGTTGTCTTTACTACAATAAATATTATCTTTGATGTGAACCAATGTCTACTGTTCTATAGCGAAGTGAAATGCATGGTTGTTGGTTGTCTTTACTACAACAAATATTATCTTTGATGTGAACCAGTGTCTACTGTTCTATACCGAAGTGAAATGCATGGTTGTTGGTTGTCTTTACTACAACAAATATTATCTTTGATGTGAACCAATGTCTACTGTTCTATACCGAAGTGAAATGCATGGTTGTTAGTTGTCTTCACTACAACAAGTATTATCTTTGATGTGAACCAATGTCTGCTGTTCTATACCGAAGTGAAAACTTAAAGTACATCGTCCTCTGATCTTAGCAATGATTTCCAAACTTAAAGTACATCGTCCTCTGATCTTAGCAATGATTTCCAAACTTAAAGTACATCGTCCTCTGATCTTAGCAATGATTTCCAAACTTAAAGTACATCGTCTTTTGTCTTTAGCAATGATTTAGCAATGATTTCCAAACTTAAAGTACATCGTCCTCTGATTACTGAAGCCCTAAACACTTTGCTTTTTTTTTCCATACTAGCTTGCTTTTCTAAAGTTCTAATTAAAATATATATTTAGTAAACTAACTTTTTTTCGTATAAATATATCATGTTGTCATCTGATAAATTTGCTGGTCTAATGTACATTATCTTCTTGTTTTAAAAACCTGCTGTCTTACAGCTTAAAAGTACAATGTCTTCTAAGCAAGGCAACTATTCTAAGTGGTATTAATAAGCTGTCTTATGTCATAACTTTTTGTTTTCCATAAGCCTCAAGTACGCAGAAGGAGAGAAAAATCTGTTGCATCTGATAAAAGTGTATAATTTATGTCCAAAAACAAGCATTAAATTCTAGAAAACTCCCTAACATTTTAAGGGTGCGTGACAACACGATTTATTTATCAACGGAAAACAAAATGAACGACTCGTGTTTATTTTTTACGTTTTTCAAACGATAATACGGAAATAAACTTAAACCTTTGGATTTTCTACGTATAACAGAGAAGTTGGATTGGTAACTCAATGGTTAAACATTGGTGTATAATCATGTAACTGTAGACCGTGAAAAAACAACAAGAACAACAACAACTAAGGAAATATTGAAATATGACTTCGGAAATTTTAGTCGAGGCCTAAGTTTGTTTATTTTTGAATTTCGCGCAAAGCTACACGAGGGCTATCTACGCTAGCCGTCCCTACTTTAGCAGTGTAAGATTAGAGGGAATGCAGCTAGTCATCACCACCCACCGCCAACTCTTGCGCTACTCTTTTACCAACGAATAGGGAGATTGACCGTCACATT
>NW_013675735.1:6945-10434 GCF_000517525.1 Limulus polyphemus
ATCTAAGCCTATATTCAGTTATGACCGTTAAAGGACTAGTATCTTCATCTAAGCCTATATTCAGTTATAACCGTTAAAGGACTAGTATCTTCATCTAAGCCTATATTCAGTTATAACCGTTAAAGGATGAGTTAATTTTTAAAAACTAGGTAACACTGCAGACGCTGTAGTCGGCGAAGATTAACAATGAATACTTTACCTTTCACTGTGCAAAAAACAGAAACTCAATATAGCTGAGTTGCTTGTTTCAGCCGATCTGAAACCCTCCGGTGGGTCAGGGGTAAGTTTACAACACTAAAATCAGGGTTTCGATATTGGGCTCCAAAGCGGCTTTACTCAAAGACAAACTGATCTTAAATTATTGAAGGATTCTCTTTTAATAGATTCTAAACTAAAAATACACATGTACTCCTGTATTTTTTATATTATTTACTTCTATAGGAATAAACTTAAAGGCCTAAATTCGGGACGTTCAACTACAACCTAATTGTGCAGAACTAAATAACAAAAATTTGCTAAAACAAAACTTTCATGTTCGTTAATATTATAAATAACCACAATTATCTATAATATCATTTTGCCAAAATAAAATTATTTTACTAATACAGACTATAAATACTTTAGACATATACAGTCTTTCTATTTAAGAAACGTAGTTTTTTTTTCCAAACATCAGAAAATATCTAGATCATAGCGATATGATTGGTATAGTGGAATTTAACATATACGCAAAAAAATTTAGTATTTAATTAACGAGATCGAAGTAAAACTTTACAGCAATTGGAAATCAAAATATATAGGATTCCCAGACTTCAGAGATGTGCCTGTGTTGTGCTTGAAAATGAGGTTAAATAATAATTCAGTTCTTGGAAAAAAAAGAAAAAAAAAGAAACTGAAACCCTAACTAGTTTATTTGTTCAATCATGACTGTGATATGACATCACATGTGCGTAATAAACTTTGCCTTTCTTGGTTAAAAGTTTTTAACAGCCAACCACACGAGGTAAAACAATAATGTTATATTTTAAGTTATATTTTTTTGTCATTTTATCAGCAACACTATATATTCACGGGTTTAGTTTTAATTTCTCTAGAAATATGAACTGTTATCTTAAGCCTAAAGTAGGAAATCTTTCTGCTGAAGTATCAATGCAGAATGCACATGGATTTAATCGCTGATGTAGGAACTGATTTTAAAATATTTTATCCGTTACTTTCCTATTATGGTTTACAGAAACTGCACACCTTAGCTGTATTCATCCTTTCCTATTATGGTTTACAGGAACTGCACACCTTAGCTGTATTCATACTTTCCTATTATGGTTTACAGGAACTGTACACCTTAGCTGTATTCATCCTTTCCTATTATGGTTTACAGGAACTGCACACCTTAGCTGTATTCAGCCTTTCCTATTATGGTTTACAGGAACTGCACACCTTAGCTGTATTCATCCTTTCCTATTATGGTTTACAGGAACTGCACACCTTAGCTGTATTCATCCTTTCCTATTATGGTTTACAGGAACTGCACACCTTAGCTGTATTCATACTTTCCTATTACGGTTTACTGGAACTGCACACCTTAGCTGTATTCATCCTTCCCTATTATGGTTTACAGGAACTTAGCTGTATTACTCTCGCTGTAATGAATCGTTTTTATGTTCTCGATATTTCGTGTCTCGTGCAGTATATTGAGAAAGTAGTAATTTGTTTCGTTGATCTTGTCCTCCGTTGAGGCAGCAGTAAGTTTATGGACTTACAACGCTAAAATCCTGGGTTCGATTCTTCGCGGTGGACACAACATATAGCCTAATGTTGCTTTGCATTAAAACAAACAACCATACAAACCCTTCATTCAACTGTATTTTTTTCCCGCTTATAATATTTTCATTCTTGAACTGAACGAATATGAGTTCCTCTGCGCAAGTGGACTAAAAACACGTAGGTCAGAGACCCCTAGGAATCAAATACTGACCAGAAGAAGAGCCAGCAGCATCCGCACCATTTGTCGGTTCAAAAAGTTGGAATTGGCTGTCACTCCCGTAACGCGTCTACAGCTGAAACTGTGGAACCTGGTCAGTTGCATCACGTCTCGATCTTTGGACCCTTCAAACCTTACTCTGGCTCAGTGATCACCAGGTCAAACCCAGTCTTGATGAATAATACTAAATTTCGTTATAGTGATTTGAAATGTGACGTCATATAATAAGATAATATACTCAACGTTTAGAGCTGTTGCAAACAATGCTATTGTATTGCATAAGTTAACATCCTTTAGTGTACAGATGAAATATTTCACATCAGACTTGTTGCGTTTGAAAATTTACATATAATTTGAAAACGGAATAGTTTTGTGACATTCTTCTTCATTCAGTGCTAACAAAACTTATATATATTAATAGCTTTCATGCTTTCAGTTACCTTAATTGTCAATTAAATCGGCACTACAAAGCAGTAATGAACTCAATATAAAACAAACATTACAATAAAACTAAAATTAACCAATTATTTTAGCTCTATTGTAATGTTATATATACATATTATCCAAACCTGATCTTATTTTAACACATTTCTTATATGTAGGTTTAGCTTTAGTTCCCTCTCCAAATTGTTCACGATTTAATCCATCAAACGTACTGTAAAACTCATGTTTATCATATATATATATACATGTATATATATTAAGAGAGAATTCGTGTGTTGTATCGTTTCCAAACGCATTACTATTCCATAACGTCGTTTATTCGAATCAGCTTTTCCAGACTCTACAGAAAAATTCAGTTTATTGGTTATTTACTGAATATTTTTTCAATCTGATCTTTATGTATTTATATTTTCAAAATGCTCTTTTCTAGTGCCCTGCACCTTGAACATAACCCTCTAGTGTCCTGCACCTTGAACATAACCCTCTAGTGCCCTGCATCTTGAACATAACCCTCTAGTGCCCTGCATTTTGAACATAACCCTCTAGTGTCCTGCACCTTGAACATAACTCTCTAGTGTCCTGCACCTTGAACATAACCCTCTAGTGTCCTGCACCTTGAACATAACCCTCTAGTGTCCTGCACCTTGAACATAACCCTCTAATGTCCTGCACCTTGAACATAACCCTCTAGTGCCCTGCACCTTGAACATAACTCTCTAGTGCCCTGCATCTTGAACATAACCCTCTAGTGCCCTGCACTTTGAACATAACCCTCTAGTGTCCTGCGCCTTGAACATAACCCTCGAATTTCGCTTACAGAAATGCATTTGAATCTTATTCTAATGGAGCTTGCGATGTACATCTCCAAAACTCGGAAACTAACGCACCAATCATAACTCGGTAATATTTTTATAACTAGGCAGTATTTTTATAGCCGAGCAATAAATAGAACAATTGAAATCACCACAAAAATTATGTGTTTCAGATTTAACCAATAAAAATTACAAACAAAAATGATATGTTTCAGATCTAACCAATAAAAATTACAAACAAAAATGTTATGT
>NW_013675735.1:11205-16307 GCF_000517525.1 Limulus polyphemus
ATTTCAGATCTAACCAATAAAAATTACATAAAAATGAGTAAGTTTCAAATATAAAACAATAAAAAAACAAACTTAAAAAAAATATTTTTTTTTCTTTAGTGAAAATCTCATGAGTGTTACAAGAGCAAAACAAGGCACTTTCATTGATAACTGTGTTTACAAAGAAATACTTCAATCAAATCTACTTTGTGATGTAATGCTGTGATGATAACTCATTTTTAAACTAAAATTTCAATAAATCCTTTTTCTCGTGGATGGTGAACATTATTGAATGTCAAGTATGAATACATTGTTGTAGAACTGTCAGACAATTACAGAAAAGGCCGCAGGCCCAATAGCCTTCTGCAGGAACTAGCAGTTATACCTGCCCAGAGGGCGAGTGTTTCTGCTAGTTAGTATAACAGAAGTAAACACTAAGTAAAAGACTTCTTTAATCAACAAATTGAACAAACTTCAGCAAACTTCTAAGAATAATTTATGAGTTATTTTGTATCTCCAGTCATGATTATCAATTTTATAAATGTGTCACAATCACACAACACCAAATCATGCGCATATTTTCAGCAAACATTTAGACTAAAATCTTCCTTTTTGTAAAAATGTTACTAAATATTTCGAAGATGGCGGTTTGAATATTCTATTCGTGAATTTTAAACTGTTGACGCAACACAACAAATTTCCGCTGGTTGAGATGTGTAGGGTACCTAGACAGTTAGGAATCTAACACGTTAACCAGTATACCTGTTATATCAAGGACCGACGAGGCCTTTCGCCCAATACCAAGACTCAGCACTCTTTTATATTATCCTTTATTTAATTGTAATTTTTATTAATTTTATTTTAAATCATTTCACATAACAATTAGACTTATGTTTTTATTAATATTGTATAGGATGTGATTAATAGTTGTATTCTACAAAATGGACAACTGTATCACATCAGCAATCTTAGTATTTCTGTGGAGCAGGGTTCCTGAAACTGTGGGTCGCAACTCTCCACTATGTGACCAGACTTTAATCAAACTTTAAATATGCATTTTCTAATAATTACATATTTTCGAGCATTTTAAAAGTATATATGTATATATATATGTTCAACGATGGGTCTTTGTGTTTCATAAAATTCAGCTGATGAGCCTCAGCAAAAAAGTATGAGAAACTAAAGACAAAAGTTTTTTAGTATAACCGCTAAGTTAGTGTAGAACAACTGAAGAAAGATGTTTAATATAACCGCTAAGTTAGTGAAGAACAACTAAAGAAACATATTTAGTATATCCGTTAAATTAGTGAAGAACAGCTGAAGAAAGGTGTTTCTGGTTTAGTGAAAGGTTTTTGGTAAGAGCTGTTTTAGGGAAATAGAACTGGGGAAAGGTATCATGGAAGTATTATCGTGAGGAGTAGGAAGCTTGAGACAGGAATGCATAGTATATAGAAATAATATCCCTAAGACGCCTAAATATATCTTAGCTTGGTATAATGAATTAGAACGAATCTAAGTCTTCTGGGGTGGCTGAACTTCGTAAGATATTTTTGGGTTTACTACAGAAACATCGTTAACAGCTAGGGCACCCAAGAGATGAAACAATACATTTTAATAATTATAAGTAATTAGTTTGATAATTATATATATATGTGTGCTCATCACTAGGTACATAATTTGGTTCTGATCTGTCTAGGAAGTTTGGTTTCACCAGTAGTTAAAACTAGTAACTTGATTGTTTGTTTCAAACTGGTCTTATGTCTGTTAACAATTAAAACACCGATAAATGAGTGATCGTTAGCAATTAAACCATCACAATATATGAGTGACCGTTAACAATTAAAACGTCAATAAGTGTTAAAGTTTGGTGTTATATACGAAGCTGTCTTTGAGCAAAATATCAAAAGTTGAACAGGTGTCAAATTTGAAATATGTACTCGTAGCACTGCACCCCCTCCCTGGCAGAAAACTGAGATACAACAAAGTAATTATGAAAAGCTCAGATTTCTGAGAAGTTCAGATTCCAATGTAACAAACTATACTTTTAGGCACCTGTGTATTCTAACATGATACACATGTCCATGTCACAAAATTTTAAGTGGATTCTAGGGGGTCTCTGACCCGGCCGTGCGTATGTGGTGCCATTCAGGTCGAAAGTTTCCAATTTCTACACTTTGAGAAGAATCGGGGGGGTTCCAGTTATCAGCTCGTAAAGACCCTCCTCCTATTGGGTTAAAAATTGTACATCTTAGCTGTACTGTTTGTAACACTACAGTCTCGAACACAAACTAATGTATATAAAACCCGCCTATAACTGTAGATTCCCGAACGATGTATTTATTATTATTGCTACATTATCGACATTTATAACAAATCAAAACGAAGCTTTACGAAAATATTTAATATCTCTATGTTTGAGGCCGGTTCTTGATGATTAAATCCCACTATTTGGTCATTGTTTTTCCGGTAACGGGACGCGAGCCATGTATCACGACCCTCGGATTTATAGTTCGGCCCGTTAACCACCAGACCGTGCCCCGCCCTTTAAATAGAGAGTATATTTGTTCAATCTCAAATTCTCAAAAATTATACTGGTACGTGCTTGAGGTGTTTACATTTCACACAAGGGCTTCCTGGTCGTTAGGTACTCGGTTCGCAATCTGCCGAACATGATCGCCCTTTCAGCCCTTTATAATGTGACGTCCAATTCCATTATTTGTTGGTAAAGGAGTAACTCAAGAGTTGTCGGTGTGTGCTGTTTATCAACCTCCTTACCTCTACCCTATCAGTTCAACATTAGGGACGGCTATGCGGAGAAAGCCCTCTGTGGAACTTTTCGAGAAAATTCCGAAACAAACAAACCTCGGTTTTTATTTATTCATATGATATGACTTTCAAATAAAAAATTTAATTTTTAACTTACCAACTTTTATACAGTGAACATTTGTTTACACGAAGGATCTTTTTACAGTGAACATTTGGTTACACATAGGTTCTTTTTTACAGTGAACATTTGTTTACACATAGGTTCTTTTTACAATTCTTTATTAAGTTAAAAAACATTGAAGGGTGAAATATAGTTAAAACACTCTTAACGTAGTCATTCGATTAAAAATAAATAACTTACGGTGCTAATTAGGATTAGAACAGGGCTAAATACTGGTAATATTAAGTTTTTGATTGGTTTGGTTGTCTTGAACGCAATGCTACACAAGGGCTATCTGCGCTAGCCGTCCCTAATTTAGCAGTGATAAACTAGATGGAAGGCAGCTAGTCGACCCCACCCTCCGTCAACTCTTGGACTGCACTTTTACCAACGAATAGTTGGAATGACCATCACATTATGACGCTCCCATGGCTGAAGGGACGAGCATGTTCGGTTACGGGATTCGCGCCCGCGACCCTCACATTGCGAGTCGATCGCTCTAACCACCAAGCCATAAACATTTTGAAGAAATATCAAATAGTTCCAACTACAGAACAGACTAGAAACCCTTCAGTCTGACTGTCCGATACTTTTAGCTTAAGTTTGCCCAACCTTTACAACGTCAATCGTATTTCATGGGATACACAATTCACACCGGTTTCGCGCAACAAGAATTCACTCCGGTTTTATGTGACACGTAAGCCACTTCGGTTTTTGTGACACACAATTCATGTAGCATTGGTTCTTGGTCACTTTTTCTCCGGTCATTACAAATTCTCTGCGTTCTTTCGAACAGATATACAACACTTGTACAGTTCACCCTTTGATCTTAGTCCAAATATTTAAGTCCTGAGAGACGATGTCTAGAGCGTGCGCCTAAACTTTCCAAGGGTGGCTCTGGGATGAGCCGGAGCGCGCGATAAAAATTGGCTTTTGATACACACGGTGATCAGAACACATAATAGCCCATGTACAGTGTAGCCTTGTGTTTAACAACAGCAAAAGAAATAATTTTATTACCAATAATTTCGTTTATTTGACCTCTTCAAAATACTAGTAAGAACGTGCGTGTCTGACATGACACAAACCAAGTAATAAACGTACCCTTACAAAAATACATTAAAGACATTCTTTCGTTAATGGCCGTTGTCTTTCTTTTACGCATAAAATACGCCGTTTCTTCTGTAGTTGGAAACTAATACGGTAAACCGGTATATAGCCTAATGTTGAATACGCCTGTATAGTTATTTACTGAAAGCTTTTTTAATTCTACATTTATTTACAAAAGAATAAAATAATCTCTATTTTATAGTGAACATTTGGTTACACATAGGTTCTTTTTACAGTGAACATTTGTTTACACATAGGATCTCTTTACAGTGAACATTTGGTTACACATAGGTTCTTTTTACAGTGAACATTTGGTTACACATAGGTTCTTTTTACAGTGAACATTTGTTTACACATAGGTTCTTCTTACAGTGAACATTTGTTTACACGAAGGATCTTTTTACAGTGAACATTTGGTTACACATAGGTTCTTTTTTTGTTGTGTATAACAATCACACAGGTAGATTACCTTTAGTTCTTACACCCATTACTATTGTTGTGTATAACAATCACTAATTAATTTCGGTTCATTTTAATTGTAAATTGTGCGGAGCTGATACTCTGTTCAACTGTTATATTTTTAAAATAGTTGCCAGTAAAAGGCAAAAAAAATGTAAAAAACATGATTGTTGGGAAGTAAAACTTCCTTGAAATCGTGAGATCGAATGTACAGTTTTAGTCAATAAGAATACAACCATTAAACTATCATTTGTTTGAAACTCTAGAACTCGATTAATAAGAAACTCATATTTTCAGGAATTAGAACTCGGATAAAAGCTCGATAAAATCTAGTCGGTGCCAATCATGCATTCGTTTCCATGGTTCCACTTCGTTTCCATGGTTCCAGTAGTGCTTCTTAATAGGTTGGAATTCATTTACTGAAATACATTTGGTGTGATTATAAAAAAAACATTATCATTCATTTATAAAAATTTCGGCTTTTGGTTATCAGCAGTTTCAATTAATTCGTAGTTCATTATCCGCGTAAAATATCCTAAATAGAAAAATTATTGATTTCAAATTCTATTCGTTTAGTAATGGGTGTAAGAACTAAAGGTAATCTACCTGTATATGAAGACATGTATGG
>NW_013675735.1:17307-19310 GCF_000517525.1 Limulus polyphemus
AGCCCTCGTGTAGCTTTGCGCGAAATTAAAAAACAAACAAAAACATACAAACTGTATTCACAATAATCACAAAAACACCAGCGCAGGAACTACTACCATTATTACCACACTTACTACTTCTACTATAGACCCAAAGTACACAAACGCCCAAGAATAGGACAACACACATATACAACTTGATAACATAAAACGGACATGGCCCTGAAAAGGAAAATAATAACAGAAATCGTCAAACCCATATCAAACCAGCCAACCAAAAAAAAAAAAAAAACCTAGAACCAAAGAAAAACTGTACAGAAGGGAGGAAGAGGTCTACCTGAACCTGACCCTCCCAGGTCGTAAAAACGACCTAAATCCCGATCCGGAGAAGGGAGTACAGCTTAGAGAGGATTCTTTAATATATACACTTTTCCAATCACGTAGTTACATATGGGAATATAATCTATAATCTGTGTTTTCCAGGTGGTAAATAACCAAGCTTTAAGAGAATTAATGAAACATTTCGTCTTGCGCTTAGAATTTTGTTCGGAAAGAGTGAAAACATTAAATGATGTTTAAAGAATTCAGAATAAAAACAGGAATATTCTCTCCATGTAAGGTTCGGTAGATTGTTTGATTACTGAATTTATCTCAAAAGTTCTCTAGATCTGTCTGCCCTAGCAGTCCCTAACTTAGCAGTGATGGACTAGAGAGAGAGAAGGCAGCTAGTCAACACCGGCTCATCGCCAATTCTTCGGCTAGTCTTGGCCAACGAATAGTGGGGTTATTACGACCCCATGACTGGAAGGGTGATTCGAACCCGCAAACTGCGAATCGATCTCCCTAACCACCAGATCATGACAGGCCGGTTCTGAAGAATCCCCGAAATAATCCAACCTTCTCATGAACATGATTAGAATTTCTTATCTGTCATATATACAGGAGTGAATTCATCGACTTCGTTTGAAGTTCTATAGAGAAAGATCTCAACCAATTTTGTATATAATTGGGGAAATTGCGTCAACTGACATTATCAATGATTGTATAAAAACACCATATATACATATATATATATATACATATACCGGCTGTTCCAAACATCACTACTTCCGTTAAGGATCATGCCGAAGATAACGTGTACATTACGGTGATTGGTTGAAATGATTTTAGATGATAACCAAGGAGTGTGACCATGGTACCACGCTTTCTTCGTGGTCTAATTGGTCTACACACCCAGTTTCACAAGGTTGTGTCCATCAGCTTCTTGCACGCTGATCGTATGAACAGCTAAAAGGACTTTGAAACACACGACAGAGGTTGTTTCACGTTATCCTCACCTGTGCCTCTACTTATATATATATATATATATTATTCTGGTTGACGTTACACCATATACTGACTGTAATTTTTACTAGATTTGGATGGATACTGTTAACCTACGGCTTCTGTTTTACTCTATTATATTATCGTCACACACTCCGAATTTCACCTCTCGTGCATGCGATTCCTGCTTGGAAACTTTCCACCAATTTTAAATTCTTATTTATTGCGTGTTTTTTGTTTTTTTTCACAAATATAAAAGTTTAGACCTTCGATATGATTGTATAATTTCATATACAGAAAGTGGGCGAAATTTGACATTCACAGCAATGATACAAATAAAGAATACACACGTGTTTTCAAACTACGTCATCAAGAAAGTACTGCAAATCCTACTGTGCTGTTAGTTGTCAAAATAGCCCCTCGATTTATGGAGAATTGGTATTTGTTTTACAGACGAAACCAGTATGTTAAACAAGGCTATTGCTGTAATGAAACCTGGTATTTGTTTTACAGACGAAACCAGTATGTTAAACAAGGCTATTACTGTAATGAAACCTGGTATTTGTTTTACTGACGAAACCAGTATGTTAAACAAGGCTATTACTGTAATGAAACCTGGTATTTGTTTTACTGACGAAACCAGTATGTTAAACAAGGCTATTACTGTAATGAAACCTGGTATTTGTTTTACTGACGAAACC
>NW_013675735.1:20369-23194 GCF_000517525.1 Limulus polyphemus
GGTATATTAATACAACTCCATATATTTTCAGTAAGAAAACATGACATGCGTATCCACGTTGTCAGTAAGAAAACATGACATGCGTATCCACGTTGTCAGTAAGAAAACATGACATGCGTATTCACGTTATCAGTAAGAAAACATGACATGCGTATCCACGTTGTCAGTAAGAAAACATGACATGCGTATCTACGTTGTCAGTAAGAAAACATGACATACGTATGTCAAAGATTGACATTTCTAATGAGGTGTGTGTAGTTGGAAACAAACTATACTTTAATGAGTTTCTGTTATCGAATCTGTTGATTCTCTTATCTTGTAATCAACAAAACGATACTTGCAGGTAATGAAAATCGTATTAGAAGCCTAAATTGTGACGAGACTAATTATTCCAAATAACGATTACGTAACACTTTATGCAATATTTTATAATAGATAGAGAAATGAAACCTGAATGCTGTAATCAGTGGTTTAATAGACTATACAGCGCATTAAGCCTTTCTAAAGTCCCTGCGGCTGAATTATTTATAACGAATGGTTGAAAGTCATTACTGATTACAAACTTGTATTTTTTTTTTATTTAGTTTTGATATAAGGTAATCTTCATCTAGTTGAATATAATCAACTTCGAGAGGGAATATAACTCTCTCTGTTTTGTTGTTTTTGTAATCAGCTGATAAATCATCATTTCGTAGTTTGCTCTTAATATGAAGAACGTCCATTACATCGGTTTTTAACTTAGGGGTGTAAATGGAAAATCTAAATAACATGAAAATCTCATGATATTGTTCCCCCCCCCAAAAAAAACAACAATATGGCCGCCTCATAGTTGAAAATTCCGCTTCCCAGAAAATAACAACAACAACATATCCAACACGCAGTTGAAAAAGTCTGATAACACGTCCCCCCCAAAAAAAACAAAACAACAACAGCATGACTATAGTTGCAAAAACCTGATAATCAGTCCCCTGAAGGACCTGGCATAGCGTGATGGTTAGGGCGCTCGACTCGCAATCTGAGGGTTCGAATCCCCATCACCGAACATGCTCACCCCCCTCAGCCACGGAGGAGTTATAATGTGACGGTCAATCTCACTATTCGTTGGTAGTGTAAGAGTTGGCGTTGGGTGGTGTTGAATAGCTGCCTTTCCTCTAGTCTACCACTGCTAAATTGTGGTGGGCTAGCGCAGACAGTCCTCGTGTAGCTTTGTACGAAATTCAAAAACAATCCTCTTAAAACGAACAACATGGCCACCACAAAGATAATTCGGAGAGTGGTCTTCCTTCCTCGGGACTTAATTACCATTTTTTTTGTCCAGTGTGTTTGATAACTACCACAAATGAAGATCATGTAAACACTAGTACCACTACATTGAGCATACTTATCACACACGTGTTTGTGTCCTTGGTACCGTTTTTACTCAAAGTGTGGAAGAATGTCTAGTACTCAAACTGTCTTGAAAATATGGACATCAAATCCCTTTCTGGCTCCACTCCACAAACACATCGAAATTAATTAAAAGTTCTTCCAAGGACTTCTGTGGTTCATATCTACTCTTAGTTAATAGACTGTCTACGCACGATTAGCTGAGGAACGTAATTCTGGCACATCTGTGCAAGTTTGTCGCAATAACATTTCAGTGATTTTATTTGAGACCTTGAAATTAAAATGATTAAATAAAAAATAATAATCCCTAACATATCAAACTTATTTATAAAAATTCCAACAATATCATTAAAATGCTGCTAAATATTTACGAGTTTATAACTTTTGTTGTTATTAACAGACTTCTACAAACACGAATGGACGGAATCATTAAGTCGTGGTGGACGAGTTATAGTTAAGAAGCGCCCTCTGGGAACAGTTTACACATTATTTATTTCCTTGTGTAGAAACGAAGAAATTGTTTAACAATTATAACTTTTGTTGTTATTAACAGACTTCTTCAAACACGAATGGACGGAATCATTAAGTCGTGGTGGACGAGTTATAGTTAAGAAGCGCCCTCTGGGAACAGTTTACACATTATTGAAGAAATTGTCATGACCACAGCTGCATTACAACATTTAAATTAGAAGACAATTAAACAACAAATATTGTTTATCTGTTTAAATATTTGTTCCATTCACGTTTAGATACTGACTTGAATCTGTATTTACAAACTAAATTGTACGTGTGTTCGTTCATAACACACTATTTTGACACTTTAATATATATACACAAGGTGTTTGGAGCGAAGGAAATAGGAAAATGAAATATTCGCGTATTAAATTAATAACATGTTTGTATAGTAGTAGTGTTAGCGATCTGTGAAGACACTTTAACTCAAGTGTAAGTGTATACTTACACTTGAGTTAAAGTGTCTTCAGTATATTGCTGAAGGGCACTGGTACCAGTGTCCTTCAGCAATATACTGAAGACACTTTAACTCAAGTGTAAGTGTACCAGTGCCCTTCAGCAATATACTGAAGACACTTTAACTCAAGTGTAAGTGTACCTCTTTATTAATAATGACAGCAGTAGAATACGTGTGTCCGTCATGTCCAAGCTGATCTGATGGCCGAAAGGTTTCTTCGGCACGCGAAAACAGTGTGGTTGACATATTATTATGTACTCAAACTTCTTAGTTACTATAGCAACTGGTTGAACACCACTACAAACAAGACTTAATGCTTTTGGTACGTCTTTTCCACTTCTCCATCTATCTGACTTCCATCTGTTCATTTATCCACCCATCTCTATAATTTTCTATCTGTCAACTAGTTTAAATCTTCAGCATATCATAAGTTAATGCTTTGCCAGATTAAACATTAGTGTATTCAAGG
>NW_013675736.1:0-3238 GCF_000517525.1 Limulus polyphemus
AGCACAGATAGCGCATTGTGTAGCTTTGTGCTTAATTACAAACAAATAAACAGAAGAACGTTTGGACAAGTTTAGTGAACAAATATGGAGTGCGTGTCTTCCCAGAAGGCGGCTGTTTTCAGATAGATATGATCACGTAATCTTGATAAAAGCTGGGGACCTTCAACATCATTACTATATATCATACTTTCGTTACAGATGCAATGTTTTTCCTTTCAAATTCCAAAATTAAAGTCGATCTCAATAATCTTGCATTTACTTAAATGAAGAAATCTTTTCGATAAATTCTATCAGAAAACCAGAATATAGTGTTACTCTGAACGACAAGAAGTGGATATTAGGATTTTGTTGCATCTTTATTGACAATGAAATTATTTATTCACCAGATCCTGTTGCTTTGATTTTAGGCACACACTTTTATATATCGATAGTATGATTTAGAATAGCAATAAATAAAAACACTTGTTATGTACCAATACACGTAATAACCACACATGCGCACATTGAGTAGAACACGTGTAACTTAATAACAGCATTTCACACAACTACAGACACTGAAGAGTACGAGTTGTTTCACAGGAAAACATAAGAAGGAGACACTGAATACGTTTAAAGATCTTTCAAAATTGGGAAATTCTTGTCAATTGACGTCAAGAACTGGAGTAGCTTTATCAGATGTTAACAAACTTAGATATAAGATATTCTGTTGACTGATCGTTACCCAACTTGTAAAAATAGTCCTGAATAATATTGTGAAGAGAGCAAACCAACAATGTTATATTTGGAGAGAAGCTGTAACGTTAATTTGATTAACTGAATTGGTTAAACAGTTTAATATATTTATTTCATTACTTTTCATTTTTATATCGTATATTTTTATTGCTAAAAACAAGGAATCAGTGCATTCTAACCACTTTAAGTAAGAAGGTTTATTAAATTAGCTATCTTAATCATTGGGTTATTAGTATATAATTCTGATTAAGTTCACTTTGATCAAAAGTTAATGATTGTTTGTTTGTGTAGCGCAAGGCTACACAATGGGCTATCCGTGCTCTGTCCACAACGGGTATCGAAACCCGGTTTCTAGCGTAGTAAGTCCGCAGACATACCGCTATGCCACTGGGGGGCGATCAAAAGGTAATGATTGTTTGTTTGTGTAGCGCAAAGCAACACAGTGGGCTATCCGTGCTCTGTCCACAACGGGTATCGAAACCCGATTTTTAGCGTAGTAAGTTCCCGCAGACATACCGCTGTGCCACTGGGGGGGGCGATCAAAAGGTAATGATTGTTTGTTTGTGTAGAGCAAAGCTACACAATGGGCTATCCGTGCTCTTTCCACAACGGGTATCGAAACCCGATTTTTAGCGTAGTAAGTTCGCAGACATGCCGCTGTGCCACTGGGGGGGGCATCAAAAGGTATGATTGTTTGTTTGTGTAGAGCAAAGCTACACAATGGGCTATCCGTGCTCTGTCCACAACAGGTATCGAAACCCGTGGTAGGCAGAGCATAGATAGCGTAGTAAGTTCGCAGACATACTGCTGTGCCACGTGGGGGGGCGATCAAAAGGTAATGATTGTTTGTTTGTGTACAGCAAAGCTACACAATGGGCTATCCGTGCTCTTTCCACAACGGGTATCGAAACCCGATTTTTAGCGTAGTAAGTTCGCAGACATACCGCTGTGCCACTGGGGGGGGGCGATCAAAAGGTAATGATTGTTTGTTTGTGTAGAGCAAAGCTACACAATAGGCTATCCGTGCTCTGTCCACAACGGGTATCGAAACCCGGTTTCTAGCGTAGTAAGTCCGCAGACAATACCGCTATGCCACAATTAATGATAAACACTATTAATTATCATGTCCCGACGAGCATGGTTGAATGAAAACTGAGAAGGGTATAGTTTCTCTACTAAACATACAGTATTCCACTCCAAAGAATATCGATAAAGGAGTTTACACTTTGAAATTGTAAATATTTTAGATACATTACCAGGCATTACAAATGTTTAAGGGAAGAAGATGATGATGATGATGACAATTGGTTACTAAAGTATAGCTTCTTCTGGAAACCGGCCCGGCATGGCCAGGTGGTTAGGGCACTCGACTCGCAATTGGAGGGTCGCGGGTTCGAATCCCCGTCCCAACAAACATGCTCGCCCTTTCAGCCGTGGGGGCGTTATAATGTGACGGTCAATCCCACAATTCGTTGGTAAAAGAGTAGCCCAAGAGTTGGCGGTGGGTGGTGATGACTAGCTGCCTTCCCTCTAGTCTTACACTGCAAAATTAGGGACGGCTAGCGCAGATAGCCCTCGTGTAGCTTTGCGTGAAATTCAAAACAAACAAACAATTTTCTGGAAACCACGACTGAAATCAGTGTTTAATGTATACTGATAAACAAAAATAACTGTTCACAATAAAAATCTTGTTTTCGAAAATTTTACTAACACAAAATCGCATGTTATAAAATTACTTTTGAATCGAACTATGATTTTATATCATTGAATTATGCATAATACTTTAATATAAAAATCAATAAACGATTAGTTGTTTGTTTGTTTTTAATTATGCATAAAGCTACTCAAGGACTATCTGTGCTCTGCCCACCACGGGTATCGAAAACCGATTTCTAGCGTTGTAAGTCCGCGAACATACCGCTGTGCCACTGGGGGGCAAAAGATTGGTATTAAACTGAAAATACAAATTCCGAAATACAAGAATATTGTGTTGAAAAAATTATCTTAACACCAATCTTCAATAATTCATCTTTGTAAAATTAACAAGATAATTCATAATAAGCTTATAACTACAAAACCTATTTCCTTTATACATTGTGTAAAATATTTCCAAAAAATAACTAAAATTAAAATTCATTTCGGTTTTGAGATTTGTGGTTTTTTTTTAAACATGTGCCTATAATTTTACAAGGTACTCATTATTTGACAACCATCTCTACAACATGCTTGTTTTTTTTTATGTAGATGTCATTCATACTCGCTGGACATTCGTAGCTAATGCGATAGTTGTGTCCTATTTTACACAGATTATAATGAAGTTTTTTGGTTTTTTTTGTACTTAAGCACAAAGCTACACAATGGGCTATCTGTGCTCTGCCCACCACGGGTATCGAAACCCGGATTCTAGCGTTGTAAATCCGCAGACATACCGCTGTGCCACTGGGGGCAATTATAATGAAACTATATACATATTTTATTCGCTTCATGATTCTTTTAAATATACATT
>NW_013675736.1:3981-19099 GCF_000517525.1 Limulus polyphemus
CGAACATTCACGTCCCTTCCTTAAATCTCGGGATCCTTCTAGATATAGTGTAGTCTTGTATATATAAGACCGGCCACGAAGGCGGAATGTAATGAGTAATTGAATGTATGCTGACAGAGTACTGTTGAACCGAGCACGTGAGACGTTCGTTGTGAATTATAGCGTTTGTTATAGCGCGACTGTTGAAATTAAGTATATCGCAAAGTTGTATTCAGAAAGAATAAACCAGTTTTATTTAAGAAAGGACTTGTATCGGTAAAGTTTCTTCGGAAAGAATTTTTACGGAAAATTAACTAACGAACGGATACGTAACAATATGATTGGATTATTTATACTTAGCATATTGAATTAGATTCTTCTGAAGTTTATTAAACATAAATTCCGCCATTACACCGAAATAATTTTATCATACGTATTTTCTACGCTCAGTCGAAAAAGTTCAACAAAAATATATTTCACAATCAGAAAAACATTACTCACAGCATTAGATATCATCGACCTTCCATCCAATGTTGCTACCCAAGAAATCCGTGGCCCCTCACGGGTCAGTATGAGACATTGTTGTTGAAAAAACAACAACTACTGAATTCGATTTTTCTTAATTTGAACTGAAATTTTTGAGACGTACTTATTGGCTAAAAAGAAGGCATTTCCCGCACTATTTAAGAGTTGGGGCCACGAAAAGTGATTTGAAGTGGTAAGGTGACTGAAATCCGCAAGTGCATCGCGAGCTTAACGGCCAAGCACAAGAAGTATGGAAGTCTCCAAATGGCAAACAGAGGTATTCAGGAACTGTTTAGAACCACCTTGGTAGATACTGTGCAGCAAACCGAATACAATATTATGTCTGTAGGTGCTTTCAAAATGTTCCTGTCTGCTCATCCTACTGCTGACTATCGTGATGCTTCGACCTTACGAATCGCGGGTGAAATCATTCGTATTTCAATTGAAAACTAAACATAAAAAAGTGATAGCAGAAGCATAAAAGGTTGACAGTTGTTTAATTGATGATGCTGAGAATGTAGCTATTTTGATATATACTGAATTTACTCCCAGCGGGTGTACCTTAGTACTAGGTAGTATGGAGACTTGAGGATGCCGTATTTCGCTTAAAAATTTATGAATTAACAAATGAAAAGTTGTCTCGAAGTTATATCAAAAGGATACGTCCAAAGTCACCCTCTTTGCGAGTTTCCGGAAAGAACTTACTTTTAATATTTAACAAACTGTAGTGTAAAGACACCCCTGAGGAAGATGTTAGAAAATATAATAAAGAACTTTATAGCCAATAAATAGGGAGCAGTCCCTATGACTCGATGTGATTGTTGTAAAAATACGACACAACTGGTTACTGACTCAAAATTTTATAACAAACTAAATAAAAACACGATTCTCACAAGGTAACGGAACTTAAACCAACCCTATTAAATAAGAAAAAAGAAAGGTTATTTCAGAACTAACTAATTTGAAACTAATTTTTTTAAACAACTTGAAACATTATTTGTTTTGCAACTTATAAGCCTTATTTTCACTAATTCTTATGTCAATTTTTATTTTATGGAATTATATCCTATAATTTTCAGTTAGATTCGTCCCTCATTATACATAAAACCCATTATTAATGACTATTTAATATTTGATTGTACATAAGATCCATTCTTAATATTTAACTAACGAAAGTACCCGGCTTCGCTCAGGTTATTAGGTTGATAGTGTGTGTGTATTCTAAACCCATTTTAGCATAAACATGTAAATTATATACTTTTGTTGCTAAGCAACATGAAATAAAAGCCATTGTTGGAATGCACTGTTACAAACACGCCCTGGCTTTTCTATATGTTACAAGTTGTTATATAAGGAACCACTTATTTTCTATGTGATTTTTCGCTAGCTTGCCTCACTAAAAGATAAGCACGCGCTCACGCACATGGATAAGTAATAATACCCAGGTGCACACCCTCAGGTTCCACTTGGCATGTGTGCAAAATGTCAGGTTTCTAGGTTCTTTCCTCCTGGAGTTACGGCAGTCACAGACACACAAACACGCCCTTTTATTATTATTGACTAGCGAAAGTACTTTACCTCCGTGTTTGCTCGGATTATTAGGTTGATATATTCTAGATTTTAAACGTAAATCGTTTCTGAATTAAGGTAATTAATATTACCAACGTTTTTAATGAAAAACAAACCTTTTTAATCAATGGAGACTCTAAATTAAGAAATCAACAAATACTTTTCCATTTTTATAGTTTATACATTTCATCTTATACTTTCAGTACATAGACTAACAACAATATTAGGTTATACTTTTTTTGCTAAGCAACATGACATAAAAGCCATTGTTGGAATGCACTGGCTTTTCCACATATTAGATGTTGTTTTATAAGGAACCATTTATTTTCTATGTGGTTTTTAGCTAGCTTGCCCCATTAAAAAGAGGCATACGCACATGCGTGTCTATCTGTCTGTGAAATTTCTTGTAATATAAGGAACCACTTACTTTCTATGTGGTTTTTCGCTAGCTTGCCTCACAAAAAGATGCGCTCGAGCACGCACATGTATCAGTAGTAATACCCAGGTATACACCCACAGGGTCCACTTAGTATATGTGGAAAATTTCAGATTTCTAGGTTCTTTCCTCTTGTAACTATGGCGGTCACACAGACTAACAGACACGCCTTTTTATTATTATAGATCTGATTACACATTTAATCCGTTCTTAATGTTTTGTTATACATAAGGCATGTTCTTAATATTTATTTAATATTTGATTATACATAAGGCACGTTCTTAATAATTTTAAGATCATAAAACTTATTTCATTTGTTCACTTATTTCACACGTGTTTTACTGAATTCGCCTCTGAAAGACCACATTTAACCTGTTATTAACAACTTCAACTAAAAGATTACTACTTAACCTGTCTCGTATAACCTTTTCTCTTAATTACACGATAATAATATTTTCAACGTCTTCTTCCTGGAATACATCTATCCTAATTAACACCACATTTAACCTGCTACTAACAACTTCAACTAAAAGATTACTACTTAACCTGTCTTGTATAACCTTTTCTCTTAATTACACGATAATAATATTTTCAACGTCTTCTTCCTGGAATACATCTGTCCTAATTAACACCACATTTAACCTGTTATTAACAACTTCAACTAAAAGATTGCTACTTAACCTGTCTTGTATAACCTTTTCTCTTAATTACACGATAATAATATTTTCAACGTCTTCTTCCTGGAATACATCTGTCCTAATTAACACTCTATTTTATTTGCGCCAACCGAAGAATTTATAAACATTTTCCACAGTAAGTACCTCCCTTTTTAAATTTGAAACTTTCCAGCAAATTATTCTCTTATCTATATTAAAAACTATTGCTGAGAACCAGTTTAACCGCTCCCAAAAAAAATGCTTCTCTAATTTACCCTACAAACCATTTTCATGTTCAAATTTGATATATTTAATGCATTCTTTCCATATTTACGTTAAAGGTTATTCTCCATGATTTCAGCAGTAACTTTCATTTTGTGCCATAAATTTAAACACCTATCCTACAATTTTTTTAATTTCTTCAAACTGTTCTCAATCACTCCTCTTTTTTTTTAACACTAAGCTCTATATGTTCACTACCTAAACCTTATAACAGCTTGCTATATATATTTATGAGAACTTTAATGACGCTACAGATTATTTTTCAACAATTATACTTCTAAATGTCCGTTTTTATTTTTTATTTTTTGTTACTGGGAAAGTAATAAAACGATAAAATGTATCCACGATTCGTTATAAGTTTCACCAATTACGACAGTGCTAATATTAACTGTTCTGTTAAAACTACAGATAAAATAAAACGATAAAATGTATCCACGATTCGTTATAAGTTTCACCAATTACGACAGTGCTAATATTAACTGTTCTGTTAAAACTACAGATAAAATAAAACGATAAAATGTATCCACGATTCGTTATAAGTTTCACCAATTACGACAGTGCTAATATTAACTGTTCTGTTAAAACTACAGATAAAATTACTTTTTAAATCTTGCCGTGCGTCGCCTGAGAGTTACCGTGCCGAATTTGAGATCTAAGTGTCCATGGTTCGCGTTTGCTACTGCCAAAAAGAAAACAAAAACACGCTCCAAATTTTGGGGCAATGAGTGCCATATAAGAGTGACGATCAAATCTCACTGTTCAATTAGAACATCACAAGAGTTGGCGGAGAACGTTGTTCACTGGATGTCTTCCCTCTAGTTTATCAGTTCAAAGTTAAATAGGCTGTGCACAAAATTTCTAAACAAACAAAGAAAAATATAATGGTCTGATATATCAGCAGGCATCTGTATTATTATTGAACGAAGACATTCTGTAGTGCAGACAATGTTTCAACTTATCCCAATGAAATATCTAACTGATCGTTTTGAAAAGCTATGAAAGACGTTTAAAATAGGAAATCTGGTCGAATATTTAAAGCTTTTGAAATCTATTGCTATTTCGTTTTGTTCAATACCCTCTTTTAAGTATGGTGTATTAAGCTTTGAGTAGCAGTTCTCTTTAACGTTACAACCTTTAATGGCTCTGTACTCGTAAGAAGGTCTTTCTTAACGTTAATAAAACCAATTGAAGTAAGATTAGACGTGTTGTTCTGCTTTATTGTGATTGCTTACTCCCTCGTAACTACTATAGGAACTTATATTTCTTTAGCCTAAAATTACATCCGCAGCAAGTATCTGCCCACAAAATATGTTTGATGGATTTCTCATTCTTTTCATACTCGTTATTCGATGTATTTATGAAATCGAACGAGTCGTTCTCAAAGAATATTTTTTTTTACGTCAACCATATCAAACTAAAGTGTTGAGCAAACATATAACACACTACGAACAATAACAACAATACAAATTGCATGACATTTTGATAAAAGTTTAGAAAAAAACGACCTTTACACTCCAGATAAATATAAAAGAATTTATTTTTATTTCAACCAACGTTTCGCCTTTGCGGGTTCATCAGGGTTAATATACACAACTGTTTGATATTAGAATATTCGTTGGTTGAATCATCGGGGTTAATATACACAACTGTTTGATATTAGAATATTCGTTGGTTGAATCATCAGGGTTAATATATATACAACTGTTTGATATTAGAATATTTGTTGGTTGAATCATCAGGGTTAATATATACAACTGTTTGATATTAGAATATTCGTTGGTTGAATCATCAGGGTTAATATAGACAACTGTTTGATATTAGAATATTCGTTGGTTGAATCATCAGGGTTGATATACACAACTGTTTGATATTAGAATATTCGTTAGTTGAATAATCAGGGTTAATATAGACAACTGTTTGATATTAGAATATTCGTTGGTTGAAATAAAGATATATGCTTTTATATTTATCTGGAATGTAAAGGTCGTTTTCTCTAACCTCTTATCTTATCCCTCCAGTATGCATTACAAATTTTGAAAGACAACAAAATATTGCATAACAGACTGATTTCTTGTTGCTAATACTGTCTGTCTTTTCTTATGAAACCAGTATGATTCCTGAAAATATTGTTGTCTTTATTTTTTCGACGAAGTATTTTTGTTTTGTTTGTTATCAAGCACACAGCTGCACAATGGGCTACCTGTGCTGTATTTATAGCAAGTATCAAAACTCAATTTAATGGCGTAGTAAGCTTTCAGGCTTGCTGCTGTGCCACCGTGGGAGCTAGACCAGGTCAAATTCATCTTTGTACTGTAAGAATAATCAAGTCTCTAGTTGTTATTTCGTTTATCTAAACTTAGCCGTAAAGGTCGTTGGCAACTTAATTGAGCTTTGTAGCTTGGGCGAGGCGTGACTTAGTTGTTAACGTGCTGAGACAGTGAATCCGTGGTTTAATGTTTCTCGTTCCGTTGTACACAAACCCATGCTTCGTGCTTTGGGCCCGAATTAGTTTGTGCTAGATGCTGTTGACTAACTAGCTGCCTCCCTTCTAGTCTTTAGGTTCAAAGCTAGGAATGGTTATTTGCAGGTAGCCCTCGTGTAGATTTTTGAGAAAATTATGAAACAAATACACGAAATTAATGTTGTTAAACTACAGAGAATTTAGAAAGTAATACTTACATATTCAAAATCTTATGTGTCGTAAGTAATACAAAAAGAATCTATAAAAAAAACTGCAAGATTTGTACCAATATCTTCACACATAAAAATGTACGTTTTATGCACGGTATTTTGTTAGGTTCCATAAAAAAAAACACGAAATAAATATTACAGAGCACGAGGCCACCGCTTCGAAGCCTAAGGTGGTAAATAAACTAAATTGAAGTTAGTGTTTTAATCAGGTTTTCATTAATGGCACAATTTGCACTTCATTTGATGTGGAATAAACCACACCTGAGCAATAAACTGAAAACTGTATGTAAATACAGCTCTACCTACACACCTATCGCTGGACGTTTAGCGATTTCAAAAGGAGTTGGTACAGAATACGACACAACAACGCTTAGCAAAAGCAACTGGGAAAATAATCGAAACTCCATGATCGACTCGCTGGGTTGATAACTTTAGTTTTGAACTCTATGGAGTTTCAATCAATGCCACCATAAGGCGACAAAACTCGACTGCAACGTCTGAGAAACTAGATAATCTCAACTACGAAGAAAAACTCAAATATGTGAAGTACAAATAAAGGGTCAGTTTCTTCACATACTTCTAAGCTCGTCCCTGGCGCCATATTGCGAGGCCTAGGTATGCTGTTTACTTAAGTAAGAAATTACTTCAGTTGTCCTTGGGGGTGATAGGTAAGAACAGTATAAAATATGTTTTGTAACAAATGATAAAAAAAAACGTTATCTCGAGCGCTTTCGAAAGGTGGATCTTTTTTCTTCAGGGGCAAACTGGGAAAAAATAAAATTTGTATAGGGCTTAAAAGTAGAGGAGCTCCAGATAGTCTGGCGTAGTTAGTAATGTTATACACCAGGACTAGTATATCATAATAATGAAAGAAAATACCGGTATAAGAAAGGATTTTTACAACAACACATATTCTAAAAATAATCGGTCAACAATAATGGTACTCATGGCTACTCATTTTCGGTTATGTTTTACTTTCCTCCCTGTTAGAGAAATATTACAAAATGAATATGATAAGGCTATGTATTTTATCTTTTACCACGACTTGTAAATAAGTATTTCTATGTGACGTTATGGAATCATGTCAACCCTCCCTCCCCCTTTCCCCCTTATTCAAAATGTTATCTACGCCTCTTTTGAGTATATTATGATGATACAGCAATTTCATGTTTTAACAGGGCCATTTTCTGTAATCCGTTGTTTTGATATCTGCAAGCTGACAAGTTCATTATTTTATTAGACATGTGATGTGAAATGCAGATGATTGATTATTCAACCTGTGTTACATATGTAGCTGTCTGTTTGGTTCCAGATGTCGCTTTGGAATGAAACACTAAACTTAGATTGGTCCATATTATTCGTGAGACATGGCTAGATCTCCAAGAAGAAATTGGATGTTTTTGTTTTACCCGAAGAACCATCAGACAAATGGGGAGCCAGCCAATCACAACAGGCTTAGTAGATTGGAATAACTTCTTAACTAATGGTGCAGTTGCTTGAATAAAGCCATAACGCAAGCATACACTGCTATTTGTCAATTCTGACTCATCTCAATCGTAGAATACCTGCTTCCAGACTGCATCAGACGTGTGCAGCTGCAACTGGATTTTGTATCAGTGTACAAACGCTTAGAAACCAATGACAATTTGTATGTTAAACGGTCAGTAAGATGTACTTTGGTCACAGCAAGGTACAAAACATTCTTTTACGGTACTAAGAGCCTGAGCCGTGGATCAACCATGCACGTGGTAAATGTATAGTGTGGACATAATAGTGGACTTAATATGGGTCACATACTGTATTTTTCTTCATGCTAACATACGCTGGTGCTTTTGCTTTAACTTCAGCCTAATGGATGACATGGTTTGCACTCCCCATGCTATAAAATGTTCGCTCATCCTCTAAATAAGTGGGGAGAGTTGACTAAACAGAATGACATGTATATTCACTAAAATGCATTTAGGAAACTCGTCACATTCCTTCCCTGGAAACGGTTCTTTCAACTTTGTGGTTGAGAATATCTCAGGAATAACCAATCATTTACGTTTTAGATCAATAATGGATAATTAGCTTCTGACAAAGATAAACTGAGGTGGTCATTGGTATTATTTTATACAAGGTTTTGCCTTGTCACACCTAAAATATTATATATTCCAGTTACTTTGTTTTATGTAGTCTAGTTCACTAAGATGACATACCATTATAATTTTGCCTTATTGGACACCAGAAGCGTGAGTGAAAGATCGTGAGTTTTTATCTTGGATGGAAGCAAATATCTTTGCGTTTTGAAGAAAATATAAAACTCGGCGGAAGATGAGATTAAGGGGATTAATTTGAATAGTAAGCTATTGTTACAATATCGATTAAAATTTCTTTCAAAATCCAGCAAGCTTGTTTCCTCTTAAGACCTGTATAGTCAGCTTAATGGGATGATGTGGCTAGTGTTTCCATTTTTATCATTTTCTAAGATTTTAAGCAGGTTTTTTAGAGATGATTCCCTCAAGTGGTTTCCAAGACAACTGCTAATAATACAATGGACGATATATAGCTAACAACCTGTGTTTGTGTGTTCTGTGAGTAAATAAATTCTATTCTTGCTTTAATGTTACATTTCCTTGGCAGTATTGATTAAAATGTTTAATATATCTACATTTATTACTATTGTTATCGGGATTGTGTAGCATTGTTGGCTTCATATATGGATTTAGGCCTAACCTAAACCTCCTAAGCTGGCCAAATCTCGTAAGATGTTATTGGGTTTATGGCCGAAAATATCGTTAAACACGAAGGTAACCAACTTATGAAGCTATTCATTCTAATTTTTACAAGTAAGAACGTGAGAAAGATATATTTAAGTGTCTACTCTCATTACCAGGTTGATTTTTAGTTTCTTGCTTTGATAAGAAATGAATATCAGATGGGTGGTAGCACTATCTATGTAGGGATGACTTGGATTGTTCATTGAAATAGTATTTTAAATATCTCCAATAGGTCATCAGAACTTTACAATACTGTACAATGTTTCTTTTATAACAATATCTGTGTAATGACTGAGTCACAAGTTCTGGGAATGTCCCCCACTGGGACAACGATAAGCCTACGGATTTACAACGCTAAAATCAGGGATTCGATTCCCCTAGGTAAACACAGCAGATAGCCCAACGTGGCTTTGTTAGAAGAAAAAACACAATTTATATAATAAGATAGACATTTTAGAAGTTTTCATTGTTGATTAGCCGTAGGTAAGTTTGATGAGGTATGATGGGCATAGCTTAAATTATGGAATTTACTCAAAGTTTAAAAGCAATTTGAATAGTAGAAAATGCGAGTCAGGCTAGAGTAGATGATTATTTATTTTGAATCTGTTAATACGTTATACTGAGTCTGAAGTAATGGATTGCATTTGTTAGTTCAGATTTAGAATATTAAGCTTGTGTTGTGCACAAGGTAATAAGAGACGTTATTTTCACCGAGATAAACTAGCAAGTAAATGAAGTTATTGTATTAGCATCTACTATCAGTGAACATTAGTTAAGTTAACTTGAAGTCAAAGATATATAAAACGCTTTCGTTATTATTAAGTGGACTGCACTTTGCATTCTTCTTTTATTACCAAACACTTGAAAACTTACAACAAAGTAATGTCCAGATGTGGGCAAGGTAAAAAAATCAGGTAGTGTT
Organism: Limulus polyphemus; assembly: GCF_000517525.1. Lineage (NCBI taxonomy): Eukaryota > Metazoa > Arthropoda > Merostomata > Xiphosura > Limulidae > Limulus > Limulus polyphemus. The sequence goes on from NW_013675736.1 coordinate 13,801, forward strand.
TGAAATAGAAGTGAACTCCGTTTTAAGTAAAATATACGCTCATGGTTTTAATTTCCAGAGGAAGAATGAATTTGTCAGAGTTATCGTGAGCAAATTTTCTGTACTAACTGCGGTTGTTTTCAATACAGAGAATGAATGTTACAGTTACTTTCATCAGTCCCAATTAGTTCAACAGACAATGTTATCTAAAGGACTTTTACATGTCTTTAGTTGTGGGAGACAGCCTGGTGTGTATTAGGTCAGAGTTGTATCTGTCTACATCAGTCCAATTAGTTCAACAGACAACGTTCTCTAAAAGACCTTTACATGTCTGTAGTTGTGAGTGACAGCGTGGTGTGTATTAGGTGAAAGAAGGCTTAAGATTACATGGCTCTTCAGGTAAGTGATGCTCTTGGAACTGTGTTGGAATAGATTATCATATCTGCTCATATTGAATAAAACATTTCAGAGGAGAAGGAACCAAAGTTTACCTGGAGTTCTCAAGTGCATACGAGATCTGAATATTGTAACACCATGGGTATGAATGAAATCTGTCATTTGTAGACTTCAGGTGGAACAGTTCTTAAAATATACATGACCGTACATGGACATGTAATGTATGGTAGCCTTAACATTATTAACAGGTGTTAACACGCCCCCCCCCCCTAGTTCCTCCGCATGTGTTGGGCTACTCTTTATCAACGCAAAAAAATGGGATTGATAGTCACATTATAACGTCTCCTTGGATGAAATGGCGAACATGGTGGCGGGATTCAAACCCTTGACCCGTAAATTGCGAGTCGAGCATATATATAGAAAAAAACATGGCTGAAATTAAATAAAACGTTTAAATGTATATGAAGTTGGCGTCAGCAGTTTTAGAATTATAAAAAAATACATTTCTAACCTGACAATCATGCGAGTTTTTATTTTAATTGTAAATTGTTTGTCTTTGTTAGAAGTGTTTATCACTATCACAAACGCAATGAGTCTTATGTAACAATCTCTTTTAATTAACATTAGAAATAATAGTATAATAATAATATATTTTGCACTTCACGTAAGTCAACAAATTTACGTAAATAAAAAAAAGAGGGACTCTTATTTTTTTATCGATATAAAAACCAAAGAAAGTCTAAAGGAAATTAAATAAAAATAAATAAGAAGTACACAGACAAGCTTTGAAAAAGGGATATGATGCGGGCTAGTGGTTAGCGCACCAAGACTGTGTACCTGAGGGTCCTTGGTTCTCATCCCGTGGTAGCAAAATCGCACACTGAACTTTGGGGTCGTGGGTGCATTATAAGATCGACGATTAAATCTCGCTTTTCGATTAGGGTATCCTAACTGTTGGCGGTTGGTGTTACTGACTATCCGAAAAATAAGGACCACTATTTGCCCATAGCCCTTGTATAGCTTTGCGCGAATTTCCGAAACAAAGAAACTGTAGCCATTAAATCAGAAACGTTATTTGCAAAGACAAATTCGTAATTTTGTTATAGAAAGAGAGTTCCACGGACATCCAGGATCGTTTAAATACACAGGAAAGCTTTTGAGGTTTTCACTCATAATAGTGCAAGCAACAATATGGCTGCGAATTTTAACATATTACGATTTTTATAAAGTGCGATTGCTTTAACTAGTTTATTAAAGCTGTCGATCCTTCCAGAAATATCAATACTTAGCAAACGTTTCTTACATAACCTGTATAAACCGAAAGGTCAAGGTCACGTGCAGGAATGTTTCCAATAATTAAAAAAAAATATTTTCAATAATTATGTATCAACACAAAAGCCCCCTAGTGGCACAGCGGCATGTCTGCGGACTTACAACGCTAGAATCCGGCTTTCGATACCCGTGGTGGGTAGAGCACAGATAGGCCATTGTGTAGCTTTGTGCTTAATTATAAACAAACAAATCAACACAAAAATACATATGAGAAAATAAAATACAATGGGTTTTATAATTTATATATAAAATAGCCAAATGTCTGTCTGTCACGCTCGGTATCTCCTGAACGTTTAATTGTAGAAAATAATATAAAAATGCTTCTTTCAAATGCACATTATACGAAAATTTTCACTTTTTGCAATTTCTAACATTAATATCGTTATCAACATAGATCCGCCAGTCGTTGTAATTGCTGAATGATCAGTCTGAAAAAAAAATCGTTTCTTTTTGTGAGGGAATTTCAAGAAAAAACGGGACTTCCTCTATTCAGTGATTGAAAGAAATATTTCGAAGACAGGAGCATGAACGGAATAAACGCTTAAAGAGAGAGAAACGAGTTTTAGTTTGTATTTGTTGTTGTTCAGTTTATATATAGATATTTTTGTCATGTTGGTTTTATATGCATACATATTTTTACTGTACTGTGTCCAATAAATTGACTTGAATATTTCCCTTTTGACATTTCGTATAGAAATGGCAACTATCAAAAAGTGCTCACTTCGGTAGCGCTCTGTTCTTGCGCTCACTAAAATGACAAGGAATTATGGCTTCCAATGGAAAAATCCCCGCGACTACTTAGACAAGTTGAGCGCTCTATTACATTTGATGCACCCATTGCATCGAAACCCAAACATTTTTGTAAACAGTGCATTGCAGTCAGTTTTCTTTGTTTAAAAACAAACTCAGTGGAATTTTCTTTATTGAAATAACACATGAAAATAAATAATACAGTTGTAAACAGCCCACTAATCATATTGCATATACGCACAATTTTTTTTTATATTTATCACTCTTTTTAGGTCATTCACCGTTGAATTGTTTCAACGGGCATCTGCTAATCTAATATATTTACATGCAATCATGCTGTATTGCACTTATCACGGGTCTGCCAGGCGTGACCTAATGTTTAGTGTACCTAGACTGTCAACCCAATGATCCATTATTCACACTCTGTTGCCACAAAAATGCGCTCAGCACTTTGGTGTCGTCGTTGTGTTATAAGAATATCTGTTAAATCCCACTACATGACCAGGTGGTTAGGGCGCTCGACTCGTAATATGAGGGTCCCGGTTCGAATCCCCGTCCCGCCAAACATGCTTGTCCTTTCATCCGTGGGGACGTTATAATGTGGCGGTCAATCCCACTAATCAAATGACAAACATGTTTGATGTTTTTTTTTTATTCTTTTGCCTGGTAATAACTAAAAGTTTAAATGCCACGAGATTGTAACTTTCAGATGTCAGAAATGGTGAGTCTGATAGCTTACAGTCGCTGAGTCATGGGGACGTTTATAGAATCACAATAGCTTTGTGCGCGTTAAATAAAAAACTGTTTACGTACTTATGTTTTTGAATTTTTCCTATGTTACACAAGAGTTTTCTGTGCATAGCTGTCCATGATTTTCAACTGACAGACTAAAGAGAAGGCAGCTAGTCAAAAGAACCCACTGCCAACTACTCTTGTCTGACAGAATAGTGGGATTTGTTTGTTTTGTTTTTTTTTTAATTTCGCGCAAAGCTACACGAGGGCTATCTGCGCTAGCCGTCCATAATTTAGCAGTGTAAGACTAGAGGGATGGCAACTAGTCATCACCACCCACCGCCAACTCTTGGGCTACTCTTTTAACCAATTAACTGTGTAGAATGTCTATCCCAACCTGACTTAACTGTGTAGAATGTCTATTCCAATTTGACTTAACTATGTAGAATGCTTATCTAATGTCTAATGTTGTATTTCACATTGAAATGTGTGGTGTTTGTATATATATTCAGGCGTTACATTCAACCTGGAAAAAACAATATTTTTATTTTTTAAATCCTAACATTGAGAAACCTTTTTTACCATCTGAACACTGTAACCTTTAGAAATAGACTACCATAACCCACCAGTTATTACAGAAAACCACCTGGAAACACGATGTAATGACCCATAAGTAAAAATAGAGAAAAACTCGTATTATTCCTGAACTGAGAACCGATAAGTAACTTTCCATGAAAGATAAATCAGATACTTCATTTATATTCAATTCAAATATACGTCTACGCATGCGCACTATTGTTTCTTCAACTTGGACCTCCATTCTGCGTGATAAGCATATTCGATGAATTTTTCGTTCCAAAACAATTTCATTGTCTCAAGTATGTTACGTTTAACTCACTGTACCAAATATATATATATATAGATTCTTTATAGAAGTTTTGGAAGTGATACGTGTGATTCAAGTTTAAACCATAAGTTTCATGTCTATCCCAACTTAACTGTGTAGAATGTCTATTCCAACCTGACTTAACTGTATAGGATGTCTATCCCAACCTGACTTAACTGTATAGAATGTCTATCCCTTGTGTAGAAGGTCTATCCCAACTTAACTTAACTGTGTAGATGTCTATTCCAACCTGACTTAACTGCGTAGAATGTCTATCCCAACCTGACTTTGGGATAGACCTTCTACACAGTTAAGTTAAGTTGGAATAGACCTTCTACACAGTTAAGTCAGGCTGGAATAGACATTCTACACAATTAAGTTGGGATAGACATTCTACAAAGTTGAGGTCAAGTTGTCCAGAAATACGCTGAAGTAGAGAAGAGCGTAAGAATAATTCAGCTGAAAGAGTTTCAAACCGATCTAACACCTACCGACGAAAGCTGGAACCGTTATCTGTAACTTGCTGCGTAATGTGCTCTGTAGGGGTATTGAGTAACATTCGAGCGTAAAATATGAAGGGTAAGGGCAATAATAAAAACTAGGAAATAAAGATTTGATCATATATACGTTTTCTCTAATTAATCATTAGGTTTTATAAGTTCTCCATCTCTTGAGATTTCAGGTTGTAAGACCACTAGGTTACATACGTAAATGGGCGTCTGGCAACAAGCCTAAGGAACGTTTTCCTATGATAGTGTTAGTTCTATGATGTTTTATGTCAGATATCAGTTGTTAGATTTTTGTATTTTAGTGTATTTCGTAGGGTAGCTTTTTGATACGTGTATCAGTCAAACAATCATTCCGTTATTTAGCAGTTCTATAAGTACATCCAGATGAGTTTTTTCCTTTCATTAGCAACTGACCAAAACTATATTTCATTTAATTAAACATTCACTCATACAAAAGTCGTTTAAAATTCGACAATGGAATACTTCAACAGTATTTTTATTTCTCACTCTTAACGTATCATCAAAGCTGCTTCTTTACATGACAGCTGACATATCACCAACAGCTGCTTCTTAACATCACAGCTGACGTATCACCAACAGCTGCTTCTTTACATTACAGCTGAGGTATCACCAACAGCTGCTTCTTTACATCACAGCTGACGTATCACCAACAGCTGCTTCTTTGTATCACAGCTGACGTATCACCAACAGCTGC
>NW_013675737.1:0-1419 GCF_000517525.1 Limulus polyphemus
TATTATATAAGATTTAAAAGAGTAAGTCGATTGTAAAAACATAAATTCAGAAACTGACCCTGAATGATGCTACACATCAGAAGAGGCACGACGATCATCAGTAATGCTTGGAACACCAGTTTTCCAGGGATGCCCACCAGGTGGATACTTAATGGGGAAGGATTCAGTCTCTGGACTACCAAGCCCACACAAAAACCCAAAACTGTTGCCGAAAAGATCAGGATGGAGCATAGGTTCTTTCTTATCCATTTCTTTATCTTGTGGAGAAAAACAGATTGTGTCTTAAAGAAGAAGGTGAAGAAAATCAAGTAAAAAATTCCACCAGGGGGTTATATTCAAGATGTGTTTAATCATCAAAAAAGAAAAACTTATATTACGAAGAAACTGGTAAATAAACTGTACCATTTACTTGTGGTGTAAGTGAATTCTTACTTTCTTTTCTCTTCGATCTTATTATATTAAAACGGACTCTGTATGATTTCTAGTCAAAAGCCTGAAGTAGACAGGTAGCTTTAGGTATTCATGAGTCCTCATACTGTTTTAAATATATAATTCATCCTTAAAGCAACCGACCACCCCTAAAAAAGGATAGTGTTTCCCTTATAAAGCCAGAGTTTACCAAGTTTATTTAATTAATTGTGATATATCTCATTTCTTTCTCACGTGACTTGGAAGAACTAGAGGGTGGTAAAATAGTTTTATCTATATTATATAAGTCAAAAATGAACTTATGTCAAGGTCAAACTAGTTAATCATTTGTCCACCAAAGATGTCATAACAAAACAAATGTGTTCCTTATCTGCCAACGATGTCATAACAAAACAAATGTGTTCCTTATCTGCCAAAGATGCTATAACAAAACAAATGTGTTCCTTATCTGCCAACGGTGTCATAACAAAACAAATAGTGTTCCTTATCTGCCAACGATGTCATAACAAAACAAATGTGTTCCTTATTTGCCATCGATGTCATAACAAACAAATGTGTTCCTTATCTGCCAACGATGTCATAACAAAACAAATGTGTCCCTTATCTGCTAATGATGTCATAACAAAACAAATGTGTTCCTTATCTGCCAACGATGTCATAACAAAACAAATGTGTTCCTTATCTGCCAAAGATGCTATAACAAAACAAATGTGTTCCTTATCTGCCAAAGATGCTAATAACAAAACAAATGTGTCCCTTATCTGCCAAAGATGCTATAACAAAACAAATGTGTCCCTTATCTGCTAATGATGTCATAACAAAACAAATGTGTCCCTTATCTGCCAAAGATGCTATAACAAAACGAATGTGCCCCTTATCTGCTAATGATGTCATAACAAAACAAATGTGTCCCTTATCTGCCAAAGATGCTATAACAAAACGAATGTGCCCCTTATCTGCTAATGATGTCATAACAAAACAAATGTGTCC
>NW_013675737.1:2057-5019 GCF_000517525.1 Limulus polyphemus
CATGAATAAACGTTTCGGAATTCTATCAGATTCCATCTTCAGTATCTAAAGCAGAATAAAATGAATTTACATCAGTCTTTATACATTTTCAAAGTACAGTTGCTAAATATAACGATAATTAAACAAATAAAACACTAAACAGTAATCATGGGGAGAAACTACAGCTACCCTCCACATCAAACAGCACTCTCCAACTCTGAACAACATGCAGTCTTCATTTAAATTATACATTTTTAAATATGTTCGTATTACTGATTTTACTTGTTTTTTCGTTGTGTTTTCTTGCTCTAGTTTCTCCCCGTGAATACTGTTTAGTGTTTTATTTGTTTAATTATCGTTATATTTAGCAACTGTACTTTGAAAATGTATAAAGACTGATGTAAATTCATTTTATTCTGCTTTAGATACTGAAGATGGAATCTGATAGAATTCCGAAACGATTATCCATGTCCCCTTTTTTGTCAATAAACAATGTTGTTTATCATAAGTGTCGTAATTTTGTTTATTATAAAACAAAACACTGTTTTAATCATTTTAAAACTCAGTATTCTCAAACAGTTAGATAAAACTAAGTCTTCTATTTTCAAAGAAGTTTGTAGAATTTATAAAACATAATATTGTTTGAAATAGTTTAATGAAACTCTGTGAAACCAAAACAAAACTTTTCCTTATACAGTTTGATGAAACTGGTAAAACTATAAGAAAATTATGCGTCAAACGCTTAGATAAAACTAAGTCTCCTAATTTCAAAGAATTTGGTACAGTTTGTAAAACTAAAACAAAATTGGTTTAAACAATTAATTACAACTTGTAAGTCAATCTTGTCTTCCAAAAGTTAGTTATAACTTATGAAACTAATATACAGTTATATATATATTAAACAGATATATATTGTTTTAGTTAAACATGTAGAAATAACATTTTAGAATATTAGGCTTAGAGAGTAAACTATATTTTGTCAACAAATAACAGAACTGTATCTTACCTTTACGTCTTTCCAACGATTTACTTCCATGGTTTTAACGGACTCACTTTAATGTTTTGTGTCCTTACTTTTACAATCTTTCTTAACATACTACTCGATTATCGCTGTTTCTCAACTCTTCAGACTACGAGTTTACATAGCGCCACTCGTGGCAATAGTTTCAACTAATCTAGGAAAATGTGACCTAATTTATCAACGACTTCTTACTCGATAGGTCAAAGATACGTTTTTATTTACAGTCGATAGTTGAAAAATTTCTTGTGTTAGATTACGTACACTAATATGATTATTTACAAGTACAACACAGAACAATTGAATTTCAATATAATGATCATACTAGTGGTAGAAACGTTATACGTATCATGACATACGAAATTTTGCAACTATCCGCTGCTAGCTTTAAATAAATCTAAATATCGCTGTTCGGTGGAAAGAACTTCTACTATCTTGATATCCGGAATTGTATCAAATACATCACATTTATAAATATACAGCAGTTGCTAAGGTCAACAATGTGTACCTATATCTAAAATATTACACAGGTCAACAATGTGTACCTATATCTAAAAGATTACACAGGTTAACAATGTGTACCTATATCTAAAAGATTACACAGGTTAACAATGTGTACCTATATCTAAAAGATTACACAGGTTAACAATGTGTACCTATATCTAAAAGATTACACAGGTCAACAATGTGTACCTATATCTAAAATATTACACAGGTCAACAATGCGTACCTATATCTAAAATATTACACAGGTCAACAATGCGTACCTATATCTAAAAGATTACACAGGTTAACAATGTGTACCTATATCTAAAAGATTACACAGGTTAACAATGTGTACCTATATCTAAAAGATTACACAGGTCAACAATGTGTACCTAAAGATTAAAAAATACAGAACGGTAAGTGCATTATGGAAAGTGTCATGGAACTGCTAAAGATGCTCCTCCCCCTCGCATAATATTTTTCGTTTAAGTAAATAAATTATCTTTAAAAATGCTCTAGATGAGTTTAATGAACTAAACAGAGTAATTTAAAGTTCTCAGAAAGGCAACTAATGAGCAGGAACTGTATATAAAGGTTCAATGAACACAGTTCGTATATTATTAAAATACTCCAGTGTTTATAGTGGGCTATAAACAAGAACCTTTTACTCTCACGACAAAAGTTTCTAATTTTTTGTTATACTCAACATATGAACCTATAGCAAAAACACGGAAGTAGGGTCTCACCATCGATAAAATTAGAGCAAGTATATCATCAAAACTGAGGGAAGAACATCTGCTGAAGAGTGGAATTGGATGTCGACAGTTCTTCAAACATCGTGTGAGGTGTAGCGTAAATCAGTGATAATACCGCTGAGAATAAATATCATTTCACTCAAAGTGGCCTCGTTTCAGAAAGATCAACTCTACAGTATTAAATCAACTTAGGAAGTGTTATGGGTATCTAAAAAACAGAAATAAATACAGAATAAATAAATACAATTATTTGTGTCAAACTGTTTTAATGTTTGTCTTCTCACAACAAATGCTAGTTGAAACCAAATGGGTTAAAAGATTACATTTCAAGAACCCGAATTAGATACTCGGTCTTCACTCTTTTACTTTTCACGGGAGTGTGTGTTGTTATAGTAAAGCCACATCGGGCTATCTGCTGTGTCCACCGAAGGGAGTCGAACCCTTGAATTTAGTGTAATTACGAAGACTTACCGCTAACTCACTGGGGGACTTCACGGGAGCAATCTGTAAACAGCTGGTTGAACATATATAACAGCTGGTTGAACATATTCTGCTGTACGGCACAGCAGTATTAAATCAACTTAGGAAGTGTTATGGGTATCTAAAAAACAGAAATAAATACAGAATAAATAAATACAATTATTTGTGTCAAACTGTTTTAATGTTTGTCTTCTCACAACAAATGCTAGTTGAAACCAAATGGGTTAAAAGATTACATTTCAAG
>NW_013675737.1:5496-6782 GCF_000517525.1 Limulus polyphemus
AAACTGAGTTTCGATACCCTTTGTAGGCAGAGCACAGATAGTCCATCGTATAGTTTTGTGTTTAATTAGAAACAGAAAAAGTTATTATAAATATAAGTCCAACTAAATCATGTCTCATTGTTATAAAAATATATTTTGATTTTCCTGTTTCATATATCACACAGTGTATTTTTTTCACTTGGAATAATGGTGAGTTTGACAACTGAATGATAAAAATATCTATTTACAAAATTACACATACAGTGTGGCTAGCTGGTAAGATAGTGAGGAAATTTACCACCAGGGGAAGAGAATGGAACTTTTAATGCTAGTTGTGTTTCATTGATCATGAATACATCAGCTACTAAACTTAAGCCTTAAAAATGTATTTCTCAAGATTGTTAGGCCTCAAGCTACACTATGGGCTAACAATGCTCTGCCCGTTGAGATTATAAGCTCTCAGAGTTACTTCTGGAACTTAACTCTTATTTTACAGACAGTGTTTGTGAGTCTAGAATGACATGTATGTTGTCTCATTGAGCACGTTTGGAACATTTGATTAAAACCTTTTATAAAATACCAAACTTCATGGTGTGTTTCTATTTTCAGACTTACATTATGATTACGAACGTATAATTGTAACTATAAAGCAAGGTAAAGGTGTCGACAATAAACACCATTAAATGGTTTAACTTAATGTTTCACTATCATAGCAAAGTGTAGGCCAAAGTTGCCAGGAACTATTTTAAGTCATGAAAAAGAGTGTTTAATGAGTCACTTTTCTACAGCGTAAATAAAGTCTGTTGTCGTGTTCCAGTAATGACTTCTGCCTAATGAGTCACTCTTCTACAGCGTAAATAAAGTCTATTGTCGTGTTTCTGTAGTGACTTCTGTCTAATGAGTCACTCTTCTACTGCGTAAATAAAGTCTATTGTCGTGTTACAGTAGTGACCTCTGTCTAATGAGTCACTCTTCTACAGCGTAGATAAAGTCTATTGTCGTGTTACAGTAGTGACCTCTGTCTAATGAGTCACTCTTCTACAGCGTAAATAAAGTCTATTGTCGTGTTACAGTAGTGACCTCTGTCTAATGAGTCACTCTTCTACAGCGTTAATGAGGTCTATTGTCGTGTTCCAGTAGTGACTTCTGTCTAATGAGTCACTTTTCTTCAGCGTAAATAAAGTCTATTGTCGTGTTCCAGTAGTGACCTCTGTCTAATGAGTCACTCTTCTACAGCGTTAATGAGGTCTATTGTCGTGTTCCAGTAGTGACCTCTGTCTAATGAGTCACTCTTCTACAGCGTTAAT
>NW_013675737.1:6792-8082 GCF_000517525.1 Limulus polyphemus
CCTTTTGTAAATCAGCAGCATCCTCTTCACAGCTAGCAACACCCAAGACCTTAATATCATCTGCAAATTTAAGTAATTTATTGACTATTCCTTCATCAGTGTCATTGGTGTGAATTAAAAAGAGCAAAGGTCCTAAGACTGAGCCCTGACGTACACCACTTGTGACATTAATCCAGTTTGACTGAACTCCATTTGTAACAACCCTCTGCTTTCTTCCATCCAGCCACTCTTCTATCCAATTTGCTAACTTATTCCCCACACCTACAGAGCTAATTGTTTTTACAAGCCTTTTATGTGGAACCTTGTCAAATGCTTTCTAAAAATCCAGATACACCAAATCTACACCCTTACCCTCATCTACATAAGCAGTAACCGTTTCAAAGAATGTCAAAAGATTTGTAAGGCAAGATTTTCCCTTAGTGAAACCATGTTGACTATCCAACAAAATTCTAAACTTTGTTAAATGACTTTGCAAAGCATGTTTTATGAACCTTTCCAAAACTTTTTTCACAACTGATGTAAAACTAATGGGTCTATAATTACTGGGACAATTTTGATCACCTCCCTTGAAAAGAGGAGTTACATTAGTTAACTTCCAATCCTCTGGTACCTGCCCACTATTCAAGAACTGACAAAAAATAGCAGTAAGTGTCTCACATATCCAATCTTTAACCTCCTTCAAAACCCTTGAAGAAATATTAAGGAACCTTATCGTTCTTTAAATTTCCCATTTTTCTTAACCAACTTAGAATTAATGCAGTCATCTTGTTCGATCTCTCTTCCATCTATCAACTGTTCAAGATGTGTATAGTTTTCTTGATTTTAGAATAATAATTTAAATGTTGTTAACTTTAAAATATTCAAATTTGTATTTAAGAAAATGTATTATATTCAAAGTATGTATCATAATATTGTCTCAGGAAGACAGTATTAAATGTCTCTCTAAACCTCTCCTGAACTGTGTGTTATCCCCTCCGCTGAGGCCATTCTAGAAATGTTTGCTGCACGAGGTGTAGGAGACTACACAGCGTGGTCACAAGTAAATAGACACCACCTATTCAGAAAAAAATGAAAATTTTCAGTCATATTCACATGAATTGATATATTTATAATTTAATTAATATCTAGTAGATCTTCCTTTCGCTTCGAGGAGTTCGTTGATCCTTTGGGGCATCGTGAGAACCATCTCGTCAATTTTAGATTGTGGGATTTTTGCCCCCTCTTGCTTCAAAACTTGGAGTAGATCGCTCTTCGAAGTTGGTTTTTTTTGTTGTTTCTTGACTTGCCGAT
>NW_013675737.1:8559-12679 GCF_000517525.1 Limulus polyphemus
CTAAATCCATATATATTAACTTAGGTTAGTCCTAAACCCATATATATTATCTAATGGCTAGACCTAAATCCATATATATTAACTTAGGTTAGTCCTAAACCCATATATATTATCTAATGGCTAGACTTAAATCCATATATATTATCTTAGGCTAGACTTAAATCCATATACATTAACTTAGGCTAGTCCTAAATCCATATATATTATCTTAGGCTAGTCCTAAATCTATATATATTATCTTAGGCTAGTCCTAAATCCATATATATTATCTTAGGCTAGACTTAAATCCATATATATTAACTTAAGCTAGTCAAAAATCCATATACTAACTACCTTAGGCTAGTCCTAAATCCGTATATATTAACTTAGGATAGTCCTAAATCCATATCTGTTAACTTAAGCTAGTCAAAAATCCATATATATCAACTTAGGCTACCCAAAAATCCATATACTAACTACCTTAGACTAGTCCTGAATCCAGTATAAAATAATTCTTAAAATAAAATGGAGAAATATATATATATATAACATTTTGATCAATACTATCAATGAAAGTAACATTACAGAAATATTGTGGTTAACAAGTTATAGTTTATGTAAAGTTTCACTTTCAAAGGATGGCCAAAACAAGATACATTTAAATTATACAATATTAAATGTGTTACCTAATAGTGTGTTTCTGAAATTTTCACCCTAAAGTACATTTAGGAATACTAAACAAAAAGAGGTTTCATAGAAAAGTGAGAATAAAGACACACTGATAGACAGAGGATTACAACTGTGGTATCTTCACTTTGACATCACATTGATAGACAGAGGATTACAACTGCGGTATCTTCACTTTGACATCACATTGATAGACAGAGGATTACAACTGTGATTGTATCTTCACTTTGACATCCCACTGATAAACAGAGGATTACAATTGTGATTGTATCTTCACTTTGACATCACACTGATAGACAGAGGATTACAATTGTGAGTGCAACTTCACTTTGACATCACATTGATAGACAGAGGATTACAACTATGATTCTATCTTCACTTTGACATCACATTGATAGACAGAGGATTACAACTGTATTGTATCTTCACTTTGACATCACATTGATAGACAGAGGATTACAACTGTATTGTATCTTCACTTTGACATCACATTGATAAACAGAGGATTACAACTATGATTGTATCTTCACTTTGACATCCCACTGATAGACAGAGGTTAACGGTTTGTGACTGTAAACACACATTACATTAATGAAGCCAGCTTTCCTAATATGTTAATACCAATAACACCCACCAGGCTGGTAAAGCCAGCTTTCCTAATATGTTAATACCAATAACACCCACCAGGCTGGTAGCGCTTTTGAAAGATGGACTTTTCATCTTCAGTTTGCCCCTGAAGGTGTTTCATTATTTGATATATATATTTTTCTATTACGTATTTCACTATTTATTATATTATTCTGTCACGTGTTTCATTATTTGTCATATTATTCCATCACGTGTTTCGTTATTTGTTATATTATTATATCACGTGTTTTATTATTTGTTATATTATTCTATCACGTGTTTCATTATTTGTTATATTATTCTATCACGTGTTTCGTTATTTGTTATATTATTCTATCACGTGTTTCATTATTTGTTATATTATTATATCATGTGTTTCGTTATTTGTTATATTATTATATCACGTGTTTCATTATTTGTTATAATATTCTATCACGTGTTTCGTTATTTGTTATATTATTCTATCACGTGTTTCATTATTTGTTATATTATTCTATTTCAACTCACCAGCTTGGTTTGTTTCAACTTAATGTTGTTGTTATTCTTAGCTTAAAAACTGGGTCCCCCACTAGCACAGCGGTATGTCTGCGGACTTACAACGCTATAATCCGGGTTTCGATAGCCCATTGTGTAGCTTTATGCTTAATTACAAACAAACTTAAAAACTGGAAATAATGGTGTAACTGAATGAGTGATATATTTTATAAAGGGAGTTGAGTGTCGTCATGAAGGTCACTTGGACTTCCAGGAGATGGTTTTGTATATTTTTCAATGTACTGTTGTTAAGTTGCCTGATTTCCGGTGCAACACAGTTGGAAACGAGAGTGTTGTGCAAAAAGATGTTGTAAATGTTTTGCTTTACAAATGACCTAGAAAAATTATACTTAAGTGTTGTTAAAGTAAAATAAAGTTGACACATGGAGTTTGACTGTAAAAAAAAGTTAAGCAGATCAATTTATAAAGACAGGCATGGAAAATTATCATAAATAACTAGTAAGTATTAGAAAGATCAGGGGTAAACATTGAGAGCGCACATTACATGAAATTACATATATGTATAATTTTTATATTAAGACTTCTTGAACCTACGTTTTTTTTTATTCAGTTCATTACAACTGAAAATATTACTATCATATTATGACCCACCCTCTATTTTTGTAACATTCGAAAATATCTTTCAATTGAAATTTAAAAATGAAAGTTTTACCTTAAGTTTTCTCGTTATTCAAATAAATAATTAATTTAAAAATTTAGATATTATATTATTTCACGTTTTTAGTGTAAAAACATTTTAGAGGGCGCAATAAATTTTTCACTTTCAGTGAGTCCTTCAACGTTAACTGAAAGTGGAACTTCTAAGTTAACGAAATCTAAATAATTACAAATTCTGTATCGTTTAATTTTGCAACATATTTCAACTTATAAAATAAGCAAAAATTGCAGCGGGGTAAAATACCAAAAGGATGGGTGATTTAGATCCACCAAGGAATATTATTCAGTCTTTTGCAAATGCTGTTTTCTATTTTGTTGATGCACCAGTAACTTGGTTTAGAGGTAGGTTAGGCGACTTTAAGTTTAAATAAAGTTAACCCACTTATTTTTTTTTTTTTGAAATTAAACATTCTTGCTTACTATGTTTGTTCCGAATCGTTTGTGCCACAGACAGTGTTATAATGTGAGTCATATCTCTTTCACAGTATCGCTTGAGTATTGGCACATTGTTATGAGTTTAAACTCAGTTTAAAGATACTTGAAACTATGAAAGTTGAAAATTGAATTTAATAGCTATCATTACCAATACCACCCATTGTCATAATTACTTTTACGAAACTCTGCTCTGATTACTACAAGTACAGTATTCACAATGTTCTGTATTTATATTATTATAAATGAAATTGGAGGTAAATTTTGCATGAGATTTTGAAGATGTGCATGTCTTACATTCTTTTTAATAAGATTAAAAATATTTTTGTGCATTAAATTCTGAGCATTTTCAGGTAAAGATGACATTGAAACATCCAATATTAATATCAAAAGTGCTGGAAACAAAATGGTGTTATGCCATTGATGAACCAAAATCTTGCACTCTCACAAATTATGTAAAATATACTGCTGTTTCTAAAAGAATGTGTGTCATGACATTCCATTTTCTTCCATTGTGGATATTTAATGTTAAATGCTTAGTTTCATGTAATTGAATAGCAGAATCATCTGTGGATTCCATTATGAAGATACGAGACTAGAAAATTTAGAGTAAATAATTTTTTGTCTCATAAATGTTCTTACTAATGATTTCGAAAGCTTTTGTGATACTAGAATAGACTGGATTTATTAGCATAATGTTTTGACAAATTGCCTTGATGACAGTAACATATTAGGAAAGCTGGCTTCATTAGTGTGATGTGTGTTTATTGGTACTAACATATTAGGAAAGCTGGCTTTACCAGCCTGGTGGGTGTTATTGGTATTAACATATTAGGAAAGCTGGCTTTACCAACCTGGTGGGTGTTACTGGTATTAACATACTAGGAAAGCTGGCTTCGGGTTATAAGTTTTTTTTTTTCATTTTGTACTATAATAAACAGTTATGTTTCTCTACTCTCAGAGCCAGCACAATCGACATGATAACCTATTTGTAGCTCTTGCACAATTAACAACTTAAATACAAACAAATCTTGGTCATCCGGACAAACTGATATACTAAAAGTGTACAATCCGGGTCGGGAACATGGCCCGACCTATTACGTATGTATTAAGTAGGTCACAAGTAAATAGACACCTAATTTTTCGTCATTTAATTGATTTATGCTAACTAATTTGTGTTCAC
>NW_013675737.1:13635-14644 GCF_000517525.1 Limulus polyphemus
TATATATGGATTTAAGTCTAGCCTAAGATAATATATATGGATTTAGGACTAGCCTAAGATAATATATATGGATTTAGGACTAGCCTAAGTTAATATGTATGGATTTAGGTCTAGCCTAAGTTAATATATATGGATTTAGGTCTAGCCTAAATCTCATAAGTTGGCTAAACCTTGTTTAATATTATTGGGTTAAAATATTGTTTACAGTTAGGGTACACAACTGATGAACCTATTCATTCTAATCATTATAAAGTAAGATTAGTATATTACATTAACTATATATTCTTTACTGAGTTGATTTTCATTTGTGATCTAATTATGTAGATTGCTTTGATCAGAAATTAATGTTAAAATTGTATAATACTATCATGCATTTTTTTTGTAGAAACGATTGTGACACCAAATCAAAAGAAACATTATTATTATCATCGGAAGTTTCAGGAAGTTCCAGGAGTTGATGAGTGTGAAGTAGGAGATGTAGTCTGTCTGTTTGAAGCAAATGAGCAGTTCAAAAGAAACAAGTATATATATGATTTTAATTGAATAATGTATTGAAATGTAAAAATATTTGTCTTGTTTTAAGAAATTACTATTTAAGTAGTTTTTGGTATTAGTTTCTCTCATGAGACATGCAGTTACCCCAGAGCCTATGAATTAAATGTTGTTTCTTGTTGTGTGCATTTTTACATAAACTTTGTCATGATAAGCTTCTTTCCTAAATTTATATTTATAAAAAGAATACAAGAAATCTTTTAAGTAGTAACCTGAAAGTGTGTGCCATTTTCAACACTTGAGGGAGTGTGATATTCAGGTACGCAGATAAGTTAAATAGCTTCAAAAATAAGGATTTATGACTGTTAAAATAGACTGAACACAGACAAGTAAACGTCTCAAAATGAACAGTAATAAAGTAACAAATTACTAGTAAACATTTCAGAAGGAATAATGGCTGGAGACGGCTTGAATGGGTAAGTGAAGAAAAACTTTAATATAACAGCAAATGTACAAC
>NW_013675737.1:15465-18968 GCF_000517525.1 Limulus polyphemus
AAACTGCACCATCCAGCCTCTGTAGTGAAGCTTTACAGACAGCATGTTTAGAAATACTGCACCATCCAGCGTCTGTAGTGAAGCTTTACAGACAGCATGTTTAGAAATACTGCACCATATAGCCTCTGTAGTGAAGCTTTACAGACAGCATGTTTAGAAATACTGGTTTCGTATTAGAGGTAATAATAAAAGTGGTAAACTACAACTGTTATATTGGCTTCTAATGCTCTGCCATCTTATGGCACTCAAACCATAACTTTTAATGATAAGTTACTATCTTTTAATATAAGGTTTTCTTCAGCAAAGGGATGGAATTTGTTGATCCAAGTCCTTGATACGTGAGTTTCACCCAAATCAGGTCTTTTACCATTTAAGAAATAAGTAAAATAAAGATACTGAAAAGAAAACATATACAGAAGATTTATACATATAAATATAATATGTGTATCGTACCTGAAGAAAACAGACCAATGTTTTGTCGAAACATGTTGTGTGTTCCGCCATAACTAAAACTTTTCTTTGTGCTTATAAATTATTGTTAGCTTTCTTTGTATTATACATACATATTTATAACACGAAATAATTATTAATGATAAGCTAGTTATCTTACAGAAGAATAATTCTCTTGCCTGTAGCAGTCCCAAAGTATCAACCATTTGTTAGTCTTCAAAAGTTAATGTTGGTGGTCTGCAGAAGTAAGAACAATGTTATATTTGTTGAGGATGTTACTGGAGGAAGGAAATGGTGTTTATCAATTTTCAGAAATGATAAGGTGCCACATAAAAAGTTGATCAATAAAGTCACATCAGTGTGGGTTGAGGAACTACTTATTAATTGGATATTTGGGTGGTTGGATGGGAGAAACCAAAAGGATGTTATAAGTGTAGTCCAGTCAAACTGGATCCTTGTGGGGCACATGCTTCGGCCTTTGATATTTATATGAATCATATTGATAGGGCATAATTAGTAACTTAATAGTTTTCTGATACCGTAAACTCTTGGGTATTTCTAGCTGTATTGAGGATGAGTTGGATCAATTAATGAGTTGGACAAATATTTGGAGAATGGCCTTTGATTGTAGTAAGTGCAAGATCTTTGAACTTAGAGAAAAGAGGGAAGAGAGGTATTCCTTTAGGAGTTTTCAAGATTATCTGGGGAATCGTTATGATAAAGGTGTCTGATTCTTTGTGGTATGTTCAAGATTATCTGGGGGATCCTTATGATAAAGGTGTCTGGTTCTTTGTGGTATGTTCAAGATTATCTTGGATATTATTATGATAAAGGTGTCCGATTCTTTGTGGTATGTTCAAGATTATCTGGGGGATCCTTATGATAAAGGTGTCTGGTTCTTTGTGGTATGTTCAAGATTATCTGGGGGATCCTTATGATAAAGGTGTCTGGTTCTTTTTGGTATATTCAAGATTATCTTGGAGATTGTTATGATAAAGGTATGTGATTCTTTGTGGTATATTCAATATTAACTGGGGGATTGTTATGATAAAGGTGTCTGATTCTTTGTGCTATGTTCAAGATTATCTGGGGAATCATTACATTAAAGGTGTCTAATTCTTTGTGGTATATTCAAGATTATCTGGTGAATCATTACATTAAAGGTGTCTAATTCGTTGTGGTATATTCAAGATTATTGGGGAATCATTATATTAAAGGTGTCTAATTCGTTGTGGTATATTCAAGATTATCTGGGATATTATTATGATAAAGGTGTCTGATTTTTTGTGGTATAATCTAAATAGGACACAAGTATAAGATTTGGAAAAGGAAAGCTAGTCTCCAGTTAAAACATTTTTATTTTTTTAACAGAGTGATTGACTTATAGACTGATTTGCTTTCAGGACTAGCAGTTGCCAGCACCTTACAGGAGCTTAAAAAAATAGATGATTTTGTGAAAATTAAAGGGTAGGTTTAAATTTTTACCAAATGATCCCTTTTTGGCCTGTAGGCCGTATCACATTTTCATGCCATACAGAAGGGTCTTAGTACAATATCCCATAAACCATTGGTGAACTAAGTCAAAATGACCATTCTAAATAACATGTCAAATTTAGAGAACCCCCAAATCATATAAACTTATACACGTATATAGGTAATTTCTAGAGATGGGTTTGTCCAAAGGAATGGACACAGAAACAGGGCTAAACAGGTACAAGCTTCTTAGAGATAACCATTACCAAGTATAATCTTTACTCAAAAAGAAAATAATGACCTTTCAACATTAAGCTTACAGTGATGTCTTTAATTGCATAACATCTACAAAAACATTTAGAAAAATTACATGAATATACCTTACTAAAGATGTATTCTAAACTAATTATTAAAGAATGAAATTACCAGTTACTTCAATTAAAAAAGTGTTTCTTGTGCATCTTGATTCTGTTTTTTTTTGTTTTTGGAAACTGTATTTTTACTGAGGCAGTATTACAAGTTGTATGTACAATATAGTTTAAAACTGATACAATAGGAATGGATATCTGTGTACTGTACAGTTAACACTGATACAGTATGATTAGATACATATACAGTATAGTTAACACTGATACAATAGGAATGGATATCTGTGTACTGTACAGTTAACACTGATACAGTATGATTAGATACATATACAGTATAGTTAACACTGATACAGTAGATTAGATACATGTACAGTATAGTTAACACTGATACAGTAATACTGTACATGTATCTAATCATACTGTATCAGTGTTAACTATACTGTACATGTATCTAATCATACTGTATCAGTGTTAACTATACTGTATATGTATCTAATCATACTGTATCAGTGTTAACTATACTGTAGATGTATCTAATCATACTGTATCAGTGTTAACTATACTGTAGATGTATCTAATCATACTCTATCAGTGTTAACTATACTGTATATGTATCTAATCAGTATCAGTGTTAACTGTACAGTACATGTATCTAATCATACTGTATCAGTGTTAACTAGTATGATTAGATACATGTACAGTATAGTTAACACTGATACAGTATGATCTGATACATGTGTATAGTATACCATGATATACTGATTCTCTGAATATCAATTTCTTTGTATTCTCTAGACAAGTGGACAATGAAATACTGAATATTCTGAAACAGAGAAGGGATGACTGTTTGCTTTACGAAAACCCAGACCACCAGGTTCGGTGTAAGAAGGTTTTGGATGATTATGCAAAAGCTGCAGAGAACTGGTTTATAAAATGTAAGTACATTTAAACTGTAGAAGAGGTTAGTTTGGGAGAATTTGGTTTTCTCTTCTTGATCAGTTGAAATACATGAATACAATGAAAAATCTTTCAACAGACTTAGATATGTTCTGTTAATTTACTTTAAAATTTCTGATATGTTCTGTTAATTTACTTTAAAATTTCTGATATGTTCTGTAAATTTACTTTAAAATTTCTGATATGTTCTGTTAATTTAATTTAAAATTTCTGATATGTTCTGTTAATTTAATTTAAAATTTCTGATATGTTCTG
>NW_013675737.1:19875-22636 GCF_000517525.1 Limulus polyphemus
AATGACCTCACACAAATCACAGCAATCGTGAGTGTTTGTGAAGTGTGACAGCTTCGAGTGAATGACCTCACACAAATCACAGCAATCGTGAGTGTTTGTGAAGTGTGACAGCTTCGAGTGAATGACCTCACACAAATCACAGCAATCATGAGTGTTTGTGAAGTGTGACAGCTACGAGTGAACGACCTCACACAGATCACAACAATCATGAGTGTTTGTGAAATGTGACAGCTACGAGTGAACGACCTCACACAGATCACAACAATCATGAGTGTTTGTGAAGTGTGACAGCTACGAGTGAACGACCTCACACAGATCACAACAATCATGAGTTTTTGTGAAGTGTGACAGCTACGAGTGAACGACCTCACACAGATCACAACAATCGTGAGCGTTTGTGAAGTGCGACAGCTACTAGTGAATGACCTATCTAATGTTGTGTTGTAAATGTATTCTTCTGTTCATAACCTGCTCTTTTCTTTTCAGACGGTGACTTGGGAATTTATGGTACTGCTAAAGATGCCTACATGAAACAGAAACATAGGTTGGTCTGGGAACGTCGGCAAGCTGCAAAACTTGAAGAGAATGAAAACAAAATCTGAAGTAGATTAACATCATAATTTTTGTTTTGTTTTTCAGATGTGACATTTATGTAGTAATCCTAGTGTAGTGCATACATTGGAAGGCAGTAACTGTTAAACTATTTTTTAGGTTATTTGGAAATAAATATATTACACTGAAAAAGTCAAACTTTCTTCTGTGCAAAGTTATGTTTTAAATTAGAACAGTAGCTTAATTTCTCAGAAGATGTTTTTACATAAAGGAAGATAAAATAAAATATGATGTACCATTATTAAAAACAGTGATTCATCAATATACTTCCTCTGACTTTCCTTCTATTTCTCCAGAGTTCTCACAACTGTTACCAAAGAATAAAAACCAAACTGAAGTTACTGACAGAACCCAAAGTTACTCAAAATTATATCTACCATTAACATTTACAGTTGCCCCAAGTAGATAGAGTTGACAGCTGATAGAATAATTTGTGAAGAAATATTCAGGAATTTTAGTTATTGTACTCTTACTTTTTTAGCCCTAAAAATAAGCTCTTAATGTTACTGTAGAAAATGTGTTAACCTTCATATCCTAAAGTGCCTGTTTAGTTTGCAGGTTAAGGACCAACATGAACAAATTAGTGTAAAGTGCCTGTTTAATTTACAGGTTAAGGACCAAGATAAGCCAGTTAGTATAAACTGTCTGTCTGGTTTACAGATTAAGGATCAATATGAACCAGTTAGTGTAAAGTGCCTGTTTAGCTTGTGGTTTAAGAACCAAGACAAGCCAGTTAGTGTAAAGTGCCTATTAATTTACAGGTTAAGGACCAAGATAAGCCAGTTAGTATAAATTGTCTGTTTAGTTTACAGATTAAGGATCAAGATGAACCAGTTAGTGTAAAGTGCCTGCTTAGCTTGCAGGTTAAGGACCAAGACAAGCCAATTAGTATAAAGTATCTGTTTAGCTTGCAGGTTAAGGACCAAGATAAACCAGTTAGTATACATTGTCTGTTTAGTTTACAGATTAAGGATCAAGACAAGCCAGTTAGTGTAAAGTGCCTGTTTAGCTTGCAGGTTAAGGACCAAGACGAACCAGTAATTGTAAAGTTCCTTTCAGGACCAAGGTGAACTAGTTATACAAGCAAGACTTAACTCTGGTCTCAATGCACTGATCAAAGAGTGAAAGTGTCACAGTAATTTATGATTAAAGTTGTTGTTTTCAGTTTATAAAACGTGCTAATCAAAGACAATGAATTTATACCCCCATTTAATTTCGACTACACTTTCAGTTAACAGAAGGAGCTAATTAAAGAGTACAGCCGAGACAAAAATGTGTGAAGTAGGTCTATAACGAATGGTAGAGATTGATCGTAGAAGATTTGGAACACGTTACCTAACAAAGGCTCCAATCTTCGCTAGTACTAATTTTATTAATATACCTCCATTTAATTTCGACTACACTTTCAATTAACAGAAGGAGCTAATTAAAGAGTACAGCCGAGACAAAAATGTGTGAAGTAGGTCTATAACGAATGGTAGAGATTGATCGTAGAAGATTTGGAACACGTTACCTAACAAAGGCTCCAATCTTCGCTAGTACTAATTTTATTAATTCGTCACCATAACTACTAATTGAAAACACTTACTTCATAGGCAAGGCATATAACTGAACTAAATATTGACATTTAGTTTTAAAATATGTTATATAGAACATAAATCATGTTTCATATTTGAAATAAAAAATATCTATAACTACCTCCTTTAAATGAAAAAAATAGTTATTCAAAAAGGCTTATTTGTTCTGAAAAAACAACAGAAACACTGACATATTGGGTTAATTAATTTATAACAGCATTATTATAAACACTGACATATTGGGTTAATTAATTTATAACAGCATTATTAAAAACACGAACATATTGGGTTAATTAATTTATAACAGCATTATTATAAACACTGACTTATTGGATTAATTAATTTATAACAGCGTTATTGAAAACACAGACATATTGGGTTAATTAATTTATAACAGCATTATTAAAACACGGACATATTGGGTTAATTAATTTATAACAGCATTATTATAAACACTGACATATTGGGTTAATTAATTTATAACAGCATTATTAAAACACGGACATATTGGGTTAATTAATTTATAACAGCATTATTAAAAACTGACATATTGGGTTAATTAATTTATAACG
>NW_013675738.1:0-2888 GCF_000517525.1 Limulus polyphemus
CATTACTGTAAGATAGTAGAAACCTACATGTATCTATATCACTGTAGGAAGTTAAGTGGAGAACCTTGTAAAATGACATTACTGTAAGTTAATATAATCATATACCTGTTGAAAACTAAAACTATCAGAGTAGGAAAGCAATGATATATTCTTATGATTTTAAGAAATCAAGGTAAGCAGTTAAATTCAAAGATAATATTTTACAATTGTTCATTAAGCTGGTAGTAAAACTGATTGATTCATACTTCTTGGTGCTGATCCTCAGTGTAGAGAGATCTTCCAGTGAGAACTGTATACAAACACACACACACATATTTAATATTTCTGTGCTGTAAACCCCACCTACCTATGTATTTGGAGCCAATGGTGTGCACTTGGCTACAGGTCTGAACAGTTCCCACGAGTCAGAAAACGTGTAATTACAGTTTAGGGTTATAATGCGAGCGAATTACTATGTAATTTATCCATCTATTCAAAGTGTTTTGATTATTCTACGTTTCAAATTACTATCAATAATCTGAGGTTTTATCTGACAACAAGTAAAAATTGAAGTTTGAAATGTATCTTATACTAAAAAAAATTATGAATATATTTACCTGCGGTTATTTTATCACTATATCTTAAGAATATAGAATGGCCTTGGAGACTATTTTAATATTCGGTGTAATCTGTTCTGTCACGTTTAATGTTCGGTGTAATCTGTTGAATGAACATCCATTCTCCAGTTGTAAAAATGACTTAAGTAAGGACAGGGGCGATGCTAAAGAGGGGCTACAGCTACCCCAAAATTTTCTTTAGTTTCCTCTTAGCTACCACAACTGGTGATCTACACATCTTGACGGCAAAGCCCCACCCCACACCCCAATTTTCTGTCTGGTACACCTCAAGACCCCACACCTGTAAAAGGCTGGCACCGAATCTAAATGAAAGGTTGTATCTGAATGTTTGAGACTGGTACTGTATTATATACCACAGCGCCCTAATCTTCTAGACAGTTACGTTTACTTTACATACAGATGCTACAGTTCAAGCAGAAGTTATTTTAATAAGCTCCTAGCGTTTAATCAGGTATCGGGAGGGGGGGGGGGTATATCGCTTCTCAATAGAATTCAAAATTTATTTCTGTGCTTCATTTGACGTTAAATATAGTGTTAATTAGGGTTAGAACTTAATCCTACTTGTTTCGTCTAGGAAGTTACATAATTTATGCATAAGCTGCGTGAGAGAAATCTGGTACACCTCATTTGTCCGCTATGATGTACTAATACAGAAGTAGGCGGGCCTGCTTTTCCATATATGGTGAAATAAGGACGACATGTTGGTTGGAGCTGTAAAAGTATGTCACTGGTGAACATGTAACGAAGTTTGTATGACACGTGGCATGCGTAGAACTCTCTTCATCGCGAGACTGGTGAAACTTCTAACATCCTTGTGTTAAGACTAAGTGGATCTTAAGCACGTTTATTATTATCAGGTATGTAACTTACTAGTTAGCATTTCTACAAGTTATAATGTAACTTTAAAAATGAGGGTGTGTGTGTTTAATTGATTTTGTAAGTCGTGAATAGTCAAGAGGTTTCACGGGTTGGCCTTCGAATCCTAACTTATTAAGGAAAATTTTCAAAAAGTTTAATTATGGTTGGAATTCTACTGGTTTGTATTTTATGGGTTTTATATGAGGCATTATTGTCATGAAAGTCTGAAAAACAATGATTGTAAATGAACGAAAAATATCAGTTTAAACTATTGCCGTCTGTAGAGAAGAGCGACCACAGAAAAAAAATAGGGGGTTAAGTAACTCAAGTTTGAAATCGAAATACAAATACCTTATGATTTTCCAATAACATAGAAGAAGAATTTTACATGTCTAGTATTTTTTTAATTTTTGAAAATCCAGGGGGAATCAAGTGACCCCCTTGCCCCTTCCTGCGAGCGCCCATGTCTGTAGAGTATATTTGAGAGTACACTTGGCAACAGTTACAGTTTTAGGGGTAACGCAGTGGTTCTCACCCTGTGGTACGCGAACCCTTGAGGTATCCAAGCCCCTTTGAAAAACATTAAAAACAAAATAAATACCAATGCCTCAAAATTGGAGAACAATTGTATTCCACAAACCAGCATTGAACGTTCGCGTCTTGCTCACTCACCCAAGAATCGTTTATTTTGATTTAGGTTTTTATTAACTTTACTTCTAACAAAATCCTTACGTCAAGGATACGTCGCTGGCCTGAAGGCGTGATTAGAGGTAGCGGCACAACAAGGTTGGGAACTACTGGGGTGATGTCATGTATTCAAATTCAATCTTTAACCTACTCATACCTTTAGATATTAGGAAATACGAAATAACCAAAATTTAAATGTTCGGTAACTTTTTAGCTCCCAGTGGCACAGCGGCAACGCTAGAAACCGGGTTTCAATACTCGTGATGGGCAGAGCACAGATAGCCCATTGTGTAACTTTGTGCTTAATTACAAACAAACAGATCAGTAATTTTTAATAATTGTCTTATTGAGAATAATAGTAAGTATATATATACCGACATAATGAAAAAACAAGAAATATTGGGCTCACTTTTCGTCATTTAAAAAAATTGTGTTATTTCATATTCTGAAAACGAGACATAACAATGAAATTTAATAGAAGAACGATGTTTAACTAATTTATTAATTTTTAGTTTTTATGCAAAATAAGGGACCCAACAGTTTCTTAAGATCTGTTCAGGTTGTTAATGACCTAAATAAGTAGTTAAAAAGTTCAACTAATAATAAATATACTAAACACAAAATCATAAATAATATTCAACGTCAAACTGGTACACAATTAAAAACATTTTATTTAGGCCTATCTTAATAAAATGTTTTAATTGTGTACCAGTTTGACGTTGAATA
>NW_013675738.1:2906-6980 GCF_000517525.1 Limulus polyphemus
TATTCAACGTCAAACTGGTACACAATTAAAACATTTTATTAAGATAGGCCTAAATAAAATGTTTTTAATTGTGTACCAGTTTGACGTTGAATATTATTTATGATTTTAACTTTATACACAAGTGCCAAAATACTAATTATACTAAACACGTAATACCTGAGTAGCCAAAACTTAATAATTTACAAGTGTTCGAACTGATGCCGCGCATATATAATAAAGAAACGTTATGTACATACAGTAAATACTCTTGGTTGAAATATATTAATATAAACTCTTTCTTGAAAAATCCTAAGGGATTGAATAAAGATGTCCTGTTTAGAATATCAAAGGCCTAATATCAATGTCTTATGAGACATCTAGTCTGAAGAATTAAACCATGAATACATGCCAATCATAGAAGAGTTTGGGGTAGTTGGAATGTTTTTAAAATGTACAGTTTGGTTATGCAGTGTTTGTGCAGTCGTGGTCTAGAAGACAGAATGCATACATTTCAGTAGTGGGTGCTACAAACAGATGGCTTTTTAATATTCATTGATTGTGGCTGATACTCGTCTTGAGCACCATTCTTCGTCTATTTTTTAGTTAGTTTGTGTCAGATGTTTGCGCAAAGTTACATATGAGTCACATGCGCTAGTGGTCAGAAATTTTGAACTGATTAACTAGACTAAAAGGTAGGTAAGTAGTCAACATCACCTGCTAACAACTCTTGAGCTAATCAAATCGAATAGTGGGAGTTTACTGTCACTCTTACCGCACTCTCGGCTTCAGATTTCGGCATTCTAACCATTAGGCCTACACCTTTAGGCATATGTTTTTGTTTTTCAGTTTTTATATACAGTAGATTAGACTTATTTTCCTACATACCTTGGTTGAAAATCGCCCGACTCAAAACAGGAAAACACCAACAAAATTAAGCTCAAATTATCCTTACTCTAGACGGACCAGTGCAGGTTAATATTTGTCGGAACACCGTGGAATGGTTTTATTTTGATACGCGTTCCATATATTTCGTACTAAAATTTTCACACCATTTTCTTTTATTCAGAGATAAATTTCATAGACTTAGTGTACTAAATAACTTGTGTAGTTGAAATATACGTTTAAAGCATTGATAGCTTTCTTTACTTCAAATGAATATGTATATTTGAGATGAACTCATGCTCTTGGTACTTTTGATAAGGTTGTACAGTGTCTTAGGTAAATTATCTGACGCATTTCCTGCAGGTTTATCAAATCTAGTATAGCGTGACGTCACTGATACAATCACGTGCACTTTTGTAATATGAAGTTGGAATGTGGAACGAGCGTGGAATTTGTTTCTTATTAGTTGTTACTGGACAACAGTCTGTTAGGAGTACAGTGTTGGGATTAATTAGCTTCGATAAGTTAATAGGGTTTTTAGAACAGTGTAATTTTGCGAATATCAGATTACTCAGTGACAACCTATTTAAACTGAACTTAAGAGTTTATATTTGATACACGTGCCAATTTTTCCTGACATACGTGTAAAAAGTGAAGATCATAAGAAATTCAACTTTGAACAAATACTTGTTGAAACCTACGTCTGACTCCACCAAAATAACGACATTGCCGTGTTCTTTGCGTAACTAGTATTTTTCTAGCCACATGCTAACAAGAAAGTAAGTATTTTAATAAAAATACTATCTTGAATTACTGTCTCGGTATATCCTAAAGATGTTTAAATTTATTTATGTTAATGAAATTAAACTACAGAATAAAATCAAAAATGTATAAGTTATAAAAATTGTCAAAAATTGAAAGGAACAAGTTTGGAGGAAAAATGTGCGTGAAATAACCTTCGTTTGGAATAGAACACAACAGTAGTAATGCGCATTATTGCCATTAGCAAGATTTAGATGTAACTTTTTTTTCGGAAGAAAATATACAGATTTCGTTAAGTTTAATTGATAAAAGGCGTAATTTTAACTTTAATTTAAGCTTTTTTTGTTTACCTACTGGTAATACTAATAGTTTAGCTCCATATAAGTTATACTGTGTTTACAAGGTTTTATTATGTTTCGGTTAAAAATATACAAATTATATAGGTATTATTACTATAAATTATAATTGTTTAGTAACTTGTTTATATATACGTATATGTAATAGTTACTAAGATATTAAAATGTATTCAACTTTAACGGGTTAGAAAAGTATTCAAATACAAACTTTTTTTTTATAATAAATCTATCAAGCCTTATTTAAATATACTTTTTATACACACCACCAGTATTTTGAGGTGATCTAAATACTGTAAATGATGTATGTTTATTTGAAATAGCATCACAACCACTATTGTCTGTTGTAACCCAGCTGGCACTCCCTTGACAAATAGTAGTACTATTACTACTAGTTTATTAGGAATTCTCTGATACTTGGGTCTGTCTATTGATCTATGGATAATAGAAGCACACATCTGATCTTTGATCTTCATTACAATCCTGATTAAAACCTTGACTGGTCCTGAAAAGTATGATTAAAAAAATAACCAATACATTTTAAAGCATAAAGCAGACTCGCCCTGTTTTGGGTTGAAATCTAACCCAAGATCATGCATTGATGTGTTTGCAACTTAACAAAATGTAAGTCAGTGCAGTGTAACCAGTATTATTCATTTTTCAATAATCATGCTAATTCTGTTATTGATGTGTACAATAATCATTAGAATGAAAATGTCGTAAACTTTATTTTTAAAATACTTTGTTTAAATTGTCATGACAAGTATATTTATTTATGTACGGACTAAGTTTCCAGCTCTTGATAATAGTTTTAATACTATCAGCAGTTGCTTGAATGTGATAATACTTTAGTAAACTCAAGTTGGTTGTGGAATTGCCCTCAGAAAAAAATCACCAGTAACATAATTTTAAATGTTTGAAATATTTTGATTTTCAATTCAGTATTAAAAAAAAAAAAGACAGGTGTCAAATGTTTGTCTCAAGACTATGTTCACACTCCAATATATGACTCTTTCCTTTACTCCATTCTACATTTTGACAGTCCAAATATCCCCTCTAAACCATATTTTAGTATGGAGTAAACTCCTACCCCCAAACATTTAGACATTCTCCTCATAAACAATATATTTAACACTATTCCATCCCCATTACATCTTCATAAAACATAACACCTTATTTTTTTTTCCAGATGGGCCCATGTTTTCAGCTGTACAACCCCATCCTTTGTATATCTTCATTATTTGAATACCATCTGGGTGGCTTCACTTGTGTCTTTAACTGTGGTCTACAGAGTGTTTAAAGAACATTAAAACACTAGTGTTATAAACAAGTTAATAAACATGGTCATGCTGCATTACACCAAAAGTTTTACTTACTAAACGTGTTGTTATTTGCTTAAGTAACTTTGAACATACTTGTAGTGTGTGGACAGTGGGTAGGTGTCTGTGGATTTGAAAGTTGCTAATGTTTCTTGTGTTTTTAATGAGTTATCATGGAGATTATTGATATGTTAGTATTACTCCTGTAATTGAGAAAATTCTAGAGTCTAATAACAGAAACTTTGCAAAATCATTTAATTAAAGATATGATAAAATAAAGCTAACGTGGATTCAGTAAAGAGAAAACATACCTTACATTTTGTTGAGGATGATACATAAAGTGTCACACAGCAGATTAGCTAAGAAATCACGTCAGTTAAGGGTTGAGAAAATACTAGTTAATGGGAGAAACAAAAGACTGTTATTAATAGTCCAGTCCAATTTGACCACTGTGGTCAGGGGTCAGTGCTTGGTCTTTCTTACTTATGGTAATGATATTGACAAGGGAATAATGAGTAAAGTTTTTTGATGATGTCAAATTCTTGTGTTGGTACTAAGGGGTGACTTCAGTCAGTTGATGAGTTGGACAGATATTAGGTAAGTGGTGTGATGACTTGGGTCAGTTGATGAGTTGGACAGATATTTGGTAAATGGTGTGATGACTTTGGTGAGTTGGACAGATACTTGGTAAGTGATGTGATGACTTTGGTGAGTTGGACAGATACTTGGTAAGTGATGTGATGACTTTGGTGAGTTGGACAGATACTTGGTAAGTGATG
>NW_013675738.1:7980-19362 GCF_000517525.1 Limulus polyphemus
TAAGTGGTGTGATGACTTTGGTGAGTTGGACAGATACTTGGTAAGTGGTGTGATGACTTTGGTGAGTTGGACAGATACTTGGTAAGTGGTGTGATGACTTCGGTCAGTTGGACAGGTACTTGGTAAGTGGTCTTTAGTTATAGTAGGTACAAAGTAATGCACGTAGGTTGTCATAATTTGGATCCCAAGTTTTATGTAGATGGAACCCATTCAATAGCATGATTGAATAAAATGACTTTGGCATGGTGGTAGATTGATCACTTGAGCCATCAAAGCAATGCAATATTGCTGATTATAAAGCTAATAGAATTTTAAAATATATTTATAGATATATTGATTACTAGTCAAAAGTTAGTCACCTTTAGACAAGTCAATAGTTATACCTCGCATGGAATATCCTGTATTTATCACAGGAGGGTTAACAGACAGGGGGATCGGTGAAGATCTCAACTTTTTTTTTATTAAGAAAAGAACAGGCTAGGCTCCACTTAAGTTTTATTTTATTAATAGAGTGATAGGCTTATGGAATTAGTTGTTGACAGTAGTTGAGGCTAACACTTTAAAGGAGTATAAGAGAAGACTTTTTGACTAATTAACTGTGTGTGTAAGGACCGCTTTGAAGGAACAAATCTATTCTTGGATATGTTTCTCTGTATTTTGTTCTTTTCTTATTTCCTCTCCTTCCCCTTCTAATTTTGTACCCATTTTTTATGTTCCTTTTGTGTGTCTTTTTTGGGGGGTTTGTGATTATTATTGAAGGCATAAAATTTCTATCTCAAGTTATGCTTTACTTCTTGGCTTGCATTTCATGTGTGGCAGTTGTTTTTCCACAACCTGCTGCAGAAGTTAAATAGCAGTTGATACCAAGATATTCTGGACTTCCTTGTTTTTACTTATTCTCTATTCTATTTGTCAGTTTTTGTTTCATAATTTTGAGATAAATCTTTGAAAAATCTATTATTGTATGACAGAGGTGTCACTAGGTACTTAAAATATTCAGGCATGAGAATTTTTGATGTTTCATTATGATATCAATCATTGTTTCTATTCTGATTTTTCAAGACATCAACTTGGGACACTGTCAAATAGAATTGGGACACAGGTCTCATATGCCAGTGATGATGTACTAAAACCTACTTATCAAAGTATTTCTGAATATGTTCTATATAATTTATCCTTTTATTATTAACCTTTGGTTTAGCACATGTTATTATAACAATCATAGTATAATAAATAGCTGGTATATTCATGAAGGTTGATGTTATGAATAGACCACTATTGTGTTTATTGAACCTTGGTACAGGATATACAGATGTAATGTGTTTTAACATTAATTGCTTTCACCTGTAAGTTCTTAAAGTTAAAGTTATCTGATACATAAATTAGAGTATATTGTTTCTATAATTATATTGTTGCTGTTGATAATTCAGAGAATGTGTACAAATGATAATGTATTTTATTAATTATTTTAAGATGTTTTTATTCTGTACGTATTGAATATAAAGTTTTCTTTACTTTTTGACAAATTTGGTAAATCATTGGCTTCTGCTAATGTTATCATTTTAATACGTGCAAGTAAGATACAGATACATCTATATAACGTACAAGGCAAATACAATATTTACAAAATAATTCAGCTATCTACGTGTAGGAAATACTGCTTGTTTCTAATAATGAAAATTTATTTCCAGGCTTGTGTTTTAGGTGTTTGTTATAAACATACTTGTAGTTATTTCTACGTGTTCGTAGATACCTACACGTCTTCTGTGTTCAAATTTCGTGAATGGGCCTAACCATTACTTCTATTAGACATAAAATGAATACCACTACCATAAATAATTTTACCTATTTTAGTTGTTTGACTCCAAACTTCATAGGAAGTGCTTTTTTCTTTCTTTGTGTTTCTCTCTGTTAAAGAACTTCTTTATGAAACGATCTTGAAGTTTATAGTTACAAATGTTTCATATTACAAACAATATTAGTAAAATTATTAAGCTTTATGATCATGTATTATATTGAATATCGTTAGCTGAATAATCTCTTTATGTTCAGCGAATATTAAATATCCGTGACCTGTAGGCGTGCTTTCTCTGTCATACGAACGCATGCGTGATGATACTGGTTAGACGTAATGCACGTGTAAACGTGTGTGAATTGAGAGATCCACAAAGTTTGCCCCCCTCACTAAGAAAATTAAAAAAACGACGAATGACGTAACGTTGGTTATTTATTATTATTACTGAACATATAACCTTATATGGTGTTTTATTATTTAGGCTGTTTCATGTTAAACTTGATATTATGGAAACATGTTTTAAAACGAGTCCCATATCGTTTGTAACGTGGGTGCTGTTTAAATGACCCGTATGACCTAACTGTGTAAATTAAGGGTAAAAACGTATACAGTATCTGCTAAGTTTTTAAAAACATACCCACAAAATCAGTAATCGTTTACAAATAGCCCCATAATAAAGTGTGTGTATATTCTGTTAGTAGATCTCACTTACGTTTAGTAGTAGATAGTTTACTGAAGCTGTAACTACCTTTCTTCCACCAACCACATTGTTAAATTTTGTTTTTAAAAGTTTTTGTGTCATTTGCCACCCCCTTCCCCACAAATCTACGTTTTAAAATAAGTTTTATTTGTTATATATACACTATTTTAGCATAGTTTACTTGGACTTGTTTTCTCCTTGAATTATAAGTAACCAAATCATGTACAAATCAGTTTGAAAGACCAGCCTATAGTCTCGAGCTTGTTCACGATTTGTTTATTTTCCGACATTTTTTTGGGGACACGTCGACTCGCACGGTTTTAAATATGGACAGTGCTTATTGTATCTTAGGGACGTATGTGCAGAATTCTCGGAATGTGGGCCAGATTTTTTTTATCGCCATCTTGTATAGGTTTCGGCGTTACGAGTCCGTTATCTTAGAGATGTCTGTAAACCAAATGTATTTGTGAAAATATGAAGCTTTCGAAGATTTTCATGGGTTTTCTGAATTCGGCAAAAAATCCACAATAAAATATTGCTTAAAGAAACTGACATTTCAATCGTTATTTTTGAGAAGTTACAAAATGTGCAAATAATCTGGTTTAATTAGGTCAGCTACAATTGTCCACATACAACACATCTACAAATAATCTGGTTCAATTGGGTCAGCCACAATTGTCCACATACAACACATCTACAAATAATCTGGTTCAATTGGGTCAGCCACAATTGTCCACATACAACACATTTAATAATTGTATAACAAAAATTAGAATATTGATCCAAAAGTTTCATGATCGAGTTTTCGGCTGATGTTTATAACTTATCTAAATGAAACCTATCCTATAAGTGGGAAATAGAAATAATAACTGGTTGTTTTTTACACTTGAGAAGCATTTATGACGATATCAGGTTCTTATAATAGGCTACAAATGAAATCTATGTAGCTAATGTATAGATTACTGTTGAGGATATTGCGTATATCGATAATGTTTTAAAAAAGACCAATAAAATCTCTGTTGTCCTGTTCTTCATTTCGACACGGACCATAATCTGTTCTCAGTCTTGCTAAGAACTTTTGATCAGGGGGGTTGTCATATAACTCTCAAATTAGTGGTGGGAAACCCCATGAATTAATTGTAAATCATATTATCTCTCTGTGGATACAGTTTTGGGGAGGAGGGTTCTCGGTCGTGTAACATTACTTTCGAATCAGCTTATAGCTTTACATGTTAAAAATATTTTGCATGAAAATGATGGCTTGGTTTGCCTCGACAAAACTGAGTTACTTTAAAAATAAAAGCAGTATTTTGACGAACATGTATAATTAGAAGTATCATAGGACTGAAAAACTTCATTTTGACTAAGACTTTGAGTTCTGACAAATTTCCAACATGTTATATTGTTGTATTTCGTACAGTGTTGGTCGCTATTTTTATTCTCCGACATAGCAGAACGTTAACATTTTTGTTTAAAACAGTGCTGATCATCACACATACTTTAATATAATAAAAACGTAAAATTGATCAGAAAATAATAATATTTAATAATAAATCCTAGAATCTAAACACAAGACAAAGAACTGAGTCCAAATTTGGCACTTTCAAAACACGCCGGTTTAATTTTCGACTAGGCTAAATTGTCTAATGTTTAGCACCTCTGGGAATAAAGTAACCTTATGTTTCTCCGAATTCAAACTGGCACGTCAAAATTTAAAATAAAATGTTCACATATTTCAATAATTCACTAGCTTAGAAAATTACATTAAAACATTTTACAATCGTTATCTAGTTCTTTTCAACTTTTTGTTGTACAGTTGTCTACACATTCGTTTTTGAAGTGCCGTTAGGGGGCTGAACATCATATTTCATATTTTCTATTTTGTTGTTTCTCTGATATTATCATCATGATTTGCATAGGTGTAGAAGTTCATCTTGTGATAAAAAAAAAGTGTATTTCTCAAGTTTCTAGAGGATGTATAAACTGAGCTGTGATTTTATTTGATGAATAGGCTTAGCTGGAGCCTTGACAAATCAGCATGCATCTCGGGTTTGAAAATAAACCTGCCTTCCAACTAAAAACTTCGATCTGTATCCAAATTATAATAAACAAATAAATACTCCGAAATTTAATTACAAAAAACAAACTGGAAAAAATACCAGTAAATATTAAATAATAATCTGCCAGAAAAAAACTATAAATATTGCCGAATTCTCCGGTATTTTCGATTATTGCTGTCGTCCAATCACAGAGTGCCTTATAAAAACAGCAGAAATACACAACCAAATGTCGAAACCCCATGAACAACTCCTAAATACAATAAGAGAACGCAGAAAACTACGAAATATATATGTATATGAATACACAAGACCCTTATATAAAAACCAGACTAAATACACTCAGAAACGAAAAAAAAAAACGGATAATTGGTACGAATATTGCTCAAAACGAACATGCACACACACAGACCCGAAAAGTTGGTCTAGTTTAAAATGATTTACTGGAAACAACGCAAGAAACGCTGCATCCCACACTAAAATACAGTAACACCACTGTCAACATAAACATACAAAAAGCAGAAATATTCGGAAAACACGTACAAAAGGACCTGCAATGAACAGATCATTCTACAATAAAGTTAATAATCATATCAAAACAATGGAAATTCTATACTCCCCTAGTGGTCCAACCAGTAAGTAGCAAGAATCAAGAAAACATGACTCAACAACTCATTAAATCAATAACAGTACCGGAAATACAAGACACTGTCAAAATAACAACAAAGGCTCCGGGACACTATTAAATACAATGTATAACTTATCAAAAATGCACACCGAGATTTTACGAACATTTAGCTGCTATATTTAATCTATGCCTAAAGCTTGGACAGCTTGGAAGCTAGCGGACGTTTTAATGTTTCTGAAAGAAGGAAAACCAGAAAGCTATAGACCAATCAACCTAACCAGCTGTGTTGGGAAACTACTAAAAGGATAATCAGTTCAAGACTTTGGCATTTCTCGAACTGACATCAAAATTATCGGAAAAACAAAATGGATTTAGGAAAAAGAAGACAAACAACAAAGGCCATCTAGTAAGGCTTACAAAAACCATAGTAGACACAACAAACCATCTGGTAAGGTCCACTGTAAGAACCGAAATGAATTCACTAAACGGACTAAATTATCGATTGACACAAATCGAACTACAGCTCTCCAACTTTCTAGACAACTGGAAAGCTCGAATTAATGTGTCGGGCACCTTCTTTACCCCAGAGGCGGGTGTCCCGCAAAGAGAGGTCTATACATCATGAATGTCACTGTCTGATTCAAATTTCTGCTTCTGCTCCCAGTTTGCAGACGATGTGGTCATATGGAATAGCTCCTATAATCTAGCGATAGCAGCGACAACCACGGTGAAATGAAATAGAAAACCAAATCTCTAACAAATGGAGAATCAAGTTAAACACCACAAATCAAATTATTCACAAAATCAAACAAGAAGAACAGCCCCCAAAATTATACCTTTATATAACTCTTCTCCAGGTAGCCACATCAGTCAATCTACTGGGTCTAGAATCAAGTTAAACACCACAAATCAAATTATTCACAAAATCAAACAAGAAGAGCCCCCAAAATTATACCTTTATATAACTCTTCTCCAGGTAGCCACATCAGTTAATCTACTGGGTCTACCCTACAATTTTTTAAACTAAATTGGACTAAACACATAAATGAAATTATAAACAAGATCTGGCAAAAAGCTAATTATGTACGACAATGACTGGCTACAACCGAAAATAGATTGTCTACCCAGCATGGTTAAATGTAACCAAATCACACTTAAACAAACTCCAAACAATACAAAATTCAATAATCTCTAGAGCTCCTGGATACACGAACACAAAATTCTTGCATAATTAAGTAAACATCCACATGTTGTTAGACATACTTTAAAATAGATCAATAGATTACTTTCACAAAATTCTTGCATAATTAAGTAAACATCCACGTGTTGTTAGACATACTTTAAAAAAGATCAATAGATTACTTTCACAAAATTCTTGCATAATTAAGTAAACATCCACGTGTTGTTAGACATACTTTAAAAAAGATCAATAGATTACTTTCACAAAATTCTTGCATAATTAAGTAAACATCCACGTGTTGTTAGACATACTTTAAAAAAGATCAATAGATTACTTTCACAAAATTCTTAACAAAAATGAATCATTACGAACGTTGAAAAACGTTAATGTACATGATGATGATAAACATAAGTACATCCCATCTAGTAAACTCTTAATGTAATCTGTGGGTAGCTACATATAGTGTTAATTTGATTTTAAAAGGTTTATTTATATGAAAGTTTATATTAGAAAAATCGACGTTATAAATTCACGGACATGGCCTGAAAAAGGTCAGTCGCGCGTGACTGGACCGTATTCTACTGAAAAATTAATATGGACTTCATCCAACACTCAAGAACCAAATCAACAGTCAAGGATGGAGGTTCAGGTGTATATGATCCTCCCAGGTCACGTGACCAAATGGGTCCAATGAAAGGAGAGTTTATAGCTTCAGAACGATATAAACAACGTTACGATAATTGATGATGGAATTGTTTAAATCTCTGAAGTTCCAATGGTGTTCCATATTGGAAATATTAAAGGTTAAGAAGTGGATGTTTGTAGGGAATTCTAAATTAATGATTCATTCAATTTTCCTCTTATTGACTGTTTTTTTTTTTGTTTTTGTTCGAGTCGCGTTACGAGTGTGGCTCTGTGTTCGCGTGTCGAACTACAGATCTGCGGGTCCATCGCTCGAGTCGCGTTAACACAAAATAAAACTTATTGTGAAAAAAGATCGCACTTTGGGGGCTACGAGTGCGTTATAAGGGTGACGGTCAAATCCCAACTATTCGGAAAGACAAGTTGGTGGTGGGCTCTGTTGATTTGTGGCTCCGTCTAGTTTATTAATTTAATATAAGGGAAGAATAACGCTTTTCGCGAATATTGGAACACAAGCAATCAATGTTGTGTATAATGACGTATATTGTAAAACAGCCACTAACACTGTGGTGTATAATGACGTATATTGTAAAACGGTACTAACACTGTGGTGTATAATGACGTATATTGTAAAACGGCACTAACACTGTGGTGTATAATGACATATATTGTAAAACGCCACTAACACTGCGAAGCCTGGTTGTTAGCGTATGACTAGCAGTCTGCGGGTCACGGGATCGAAACCCATCATCGAATATACACTATGAGCCGTGAAGGCTTTATAATTTGTCGGTGAATATTATTGTTCGTTGGTAAAGAGTAGTCCAAGGGTTGGCAGTGGGCGATGTTGACTAGTTGTTTGTTCTCTAGTTAAGTGGTACTCAAACTTTTTCGTCTGCGGATGCGTTGTGGTAATTTGTACACCAATTCTAAAACTTGAAATTAATTTATGGCTGAAACACGTTGCACATCTGGTTGTGCTAAACTATTTCACACAAAACCGGCCCCTAATTACAGTCACGTGGTGCTAAGTCTACTTTATATTATGTCTGTGTGTCGACCGCATCCCTTGTGTGCTGCGCGCCACTGCCGATGTGGCCTTTCACTCAATACCACAGTTCATTAGGTCGGCTGTGAATGTAACACCAAAAGTCTCGGTCGTACGCCAGTTATATCAATAATATGCCAGTTGTTTTGTTATATCTTATCTATTGACTGTTACTTTGTGATATTACTTCACAGTAAGACATTACAATTTTTTAGATATATCTTTCTAGCATATAATGCGAATTTTAGTAAAAACATAATAGTATCTCGAACACACCCACACCTTTAGGCCGGGTCTGGTGGTTATGGCGCTCAACTCGTAATCTGAGGGTCGCAGGTTCAAATCCCTGTCACACCGAGCGTGCAGTGGACAGAGCACAGATAGCCTATTGTGTATCTGTAAGCTTAGAAAACAACAACTTGTTAGTCTTAAAAAACGCGCGAGTATAACCGGTTAGAAAATTTCAGGAAAAACTATCGTCTGCAGCTGTTAACTTTTAGTCCTGTGAATGTGCACATGTACGATAACCGCGTAGCTGCTAAATATCTATGTAGATTCAGAATAGATGTACTTAGTTTACAAAAATATTGTAGTAGAACGAGGCAGAAAAGGAAGAGCTGGAAAACCAGGTTATTCACTGCAATTAACAACTTCTGGATTTGTTAAATCAAATTTAAACAAATCATCTGCCATATGATGATATTTTAAAGAACATATTGGTAAGCACACACCTGAGATAAAAGGAGGGACAGTGACCTTTTAAACAATAACAAATGTCATACATCGGTAAGTACACATCCGGTTTAAAAGGTCACTGTCCCTCCTTTTATCCATGACATTTGTTACTTGTGTGCTTACTGATGTCAGAGTTTAAAAGGTCACTGTCCCTCCTTTTATCCAATAACAAATGTCATACATCGGTAAGCACACATCTGGGATATAAGGAGGGACAGTGACCTATTAAACAATAACAAATGTTATATTTCACCTTTACTTTCGTCAATTGTTTTCAACATGATACTATTTTTAATATTTCAGTTTAGTCGTTTGTTTGCTAGAGGAACCTAATCATGATGATTTAATTATCTAGAAGTTTCCTATAGTAGGTGGAAAACGATATGAATACCTGAGTGAATGAAGACTTCTGTAAATAAAAGAGATTGATTTTCAGTTCAGTGTTAGTAGTGAGTGAATTTTTTAGCGGTAGATTAGTGAACAAATTCTGCACAGTTAAAAGTTATTTGTGAGTTAGACGTATGTACCATGTGTTCGAAAAAAAAATCGTTATCATTATGTAGACTGTTCTTGGCATTAGTTTACTGAATAATCCAAAATAATTCGCCCAACGGTAGAACACATTACAACAACACGTTAGATAGGTGAGGTGCCCGTCTACTCTCAATTTTTTTTTTATCCAGTTAATGTCGGCACGTGTGTAGATGATCCAGCTAATATCGACACATGTGTATATGATCCAGTTAATATCGGCACGTGTGTAGATTTCTGTATCAAACTATTGCAAGTTCGTAATGAGTTACTTAGTTCAGTGAAGTCTTCAGACGATTTCCTTATCAACCTGTCTTAAGGAAAAATAGGACACCTCTGCTTTAGATCTAAAGAGATATAGCATGCTTACTAAAAATGTATGTCGTTGTCATGAAACAGTTAATATTAATAATAGTAGTGTTTTATTGTCTAATAATCAACGTATAGATCCAAATTTTCATTATTTCCTCCAGCAAAATAAATAAATCGTTGGCTGCAAATCTGTTTTAAAACAATGTCCATTTAAAGATTCCTTTTTTCTAGACAACATCATGGCCACTCACGAGCAGACACTTGAACGAGACCTTGGTCGTCTCAACATCGTTAACTACACTCCTCAACAATACTCGGCTACAAGGGGTAAGAAGATTGCCCCTGTTGTTCCTCCGAAGCCAAAGAAGAAACCTGTAATTCCAGAACCCACATACAACAACTTTCAACAGAATATTTATCCATTGGAAACTGAAGAATATACACAGGTTAAATACCCAGATATGCAGGAGAAAACCTATCAATTAATTCAGGAGCCAAAGTTTCCAGAAACACACGAAAAAAATTCTGCATCGTCTCAGGAGATGAAATATCCTTGTTTCTTAGAGAGAAGCTATCCAACAATTGTTCCCTGTACACAGGATAAAAGTTACACAGCAGTCCAGGACATCAAGTATCCTGGTGTGACCCAGGACCTAACTGTTCAGGACGTTGGTATACAAGAAAACTGTGAGAAACCACAAATAAGTTTTATTAATACTGTCTCAAGTATCCAACAGAATCCAACACCACCAAGTGGTAAGATAATTTGGAATTTTTCTTTTTAATATTAGATGTAGTTTGTTAGTTCTTTGTTATTTTGAAAGTACATCCAAATAATCAACATGTATATCTCTAATAACAGTAGTGTTACTTGTAGGTTCATCCCTCAGTTGGTCGGCAATAAGCTTAAGATACCATTAAATTCTAGGGTTTGATTTCCCACAGTGGGCAGAGTGCAGATAGCTGAGTGTGTATCTTTGCACTGGAAGAACAACCAATAAAGTTACAAGTTATTGTATAACACTTGTTGCATTTCTTTGTTTTTCAATAAATTCCCCTACTTATTTTTTTCTCACTCAATTTTTGAAGACATTTGTATTACCTTTGATAGCATACTTTTTGTCCCATTAATACCAAGTATTTCAAGGTCTGTTAAATAAAAACTTCTCATTAATGTGAAAGTATTTCAAGAACAAACATACATGTGAATATTCTTCAGGTATTATAACCAATATCACTGAAGAATGTTCATAATTACCTCTAGGTAATGTGCTCAGTAACTGAGGTAATTACGTACGTTAACCACGTTAACCAGTTGCTGAGCACATTACCCTAAAAGTAATTACCTCTAGGGTAATGTGCTCAGCAACTGGTTAACGTACGTAATTACCTCTAGGGTAACGTGCTCAGCAACTGGTTAACGTACGTAATTACCTCTAGGGTAATGTGCTCAGCAACTGGTTAACGTACGTAATTACCTCTAGGGTAATGTGCTCAGCAACTGGTTAACGTACGTAATTACCTCTAGGGTAATGTGCTCAGCAACTGGTTAACGTAAGTAATTACCTCTAGGGTAACGTGCTCAGCAACTGGTTAACGTACGTAATTACCTCTTGGGTAATGTGCTCAGCAACTGGTTAACTCGCGTAATTACCCCTAGGGTAATGTGCTCAGCAACTGGTTAACTCGCGTAATTACCCCTAGGGTAATGTGCTCAGCAACTGGTTAACTCGCATAATTACCTCTAGGGTAAT